>NW_017728911.1:5576473-5608995 GCF_001723895.1 Crocodylus porosus | reverse complement strand
CCCTCGACCTCCTTGTATTCTAACCCAGAGCGCTTCAGAGTGCCCCTCCTCTGACTCTGTGCTACCTGGTGAGGATGTGTATTCCTCCTTAATGTAGTGCGCCACACCCCTGTCTTTCCTCCCTGTCCTATCCCTCCTGTAAAAATGTGAAGTATCAAGGAATATAGGGCCTAGGTACCTGCAGGGGGAAACATAATGATCCCTTTCCACTGCAACAAGAATTTCCCCCTGTTATTTCACTCCCCCCGGGCACCCCAGCTGGAGCTTGAACACAGATCTCCCACGTGGTCAGCAGTGCTGGTACTATGCCAAGCTGCTAGGGGTCTTGCCAAGCTGCTAGGGGTACATTTGTTATGTAAGCCTTTGAGGAATCAACACCCTCTTACTGGACTGGACTGCCCTCCATCCCACTGATTTCCACGGAGTGGCTTTTCTTTTACTTGTATGTAAATGAGAAAAGACTCATGCCCTAAATAGTCTTCCCTATTTAGCAGCATGTCTCTCCACTCAGTTCCAGTTAATGCCAGGCCTCATCCCTGAAGTTGGTCTATATAAGGATCTATTAGGAGTCTCTCTCTCTCACTGTCATTGATTTCCCAATCACAGTTCATTCCATAGTCCTTGTTTTTCTACCCACACCACCTCCCAGTCTGCCATTACAGGGGGAAAAGGAATTATTCTTTTCCTGACATGTTCTTCCTTAATGGTACTGGTTCTACTACCCCAGACTCACTTTCAAGAAATGCAGGGTTTAAAAATATACCAGAGTGACTGGGGAGAGTGGAGGGTGGGTAGAACACCTAGGGTTGATTCCTGGCTCTGCTACTGACTTTCTGTGCCTCCTTGGGCAAGTCACTTGACTTCTCTGCACCTTAGTTTTCCTGTCTGTGAAATGGCAGTCGTGATACTTATCCAGCTCTCTAACATCTGTTGAGATTGTGGAGTAAAAGGCATTTTGAACTCAGAAACAGTACTGAGCTCTTAAAAACTACAGGCTGGGATTTTAGTGAGGTGGGTAGCTAAATCTCTTAGGCTATTTTTTTAGAGACTTCTCCTTATTAACATAACCCCTATATAATGAAGCCCCCTTCTCAGTTGTTATTATGCATGGAGCAATGGGGAAGAAGATGTAAATTAATACAGCACACAGTATCCCTTGTTTGTCTCTGGAATCCAAAGTGAAACCATCTGGGAGTCTTTTTTCCTGTTGCTTTTAAATACATCAGATTACAGAGTGGAAAATACGTTAATCTGCAGAGGTCCAAAAAATACTGACCTCCGACAGGAGTATTTACATGCATCTGACAGGACTTGGAGTGGGAGAACATAGGTCCAAAAAACCCCCAAACCCCAGGCTGGGGATTTCCATCCCAGAAATGGTAACATTTCTGGTTTTGCTGCACAGGAAAATAAAACACCATGGCAGCATAAACAGAGGTTACATGACAGGCATGCTCCAGGACCACCACAGTAGAGGGATCCTTACTAACACTGACACTAACTTTAGAGAGGAAAGGGTTTCCCTCACACAGCTTAATTCATTCAGGAAAAGGAAAAGAACGAACTGGATTTCTGCACTCAAGCAAAATGGGGTTGGGTAAAATTACTCAGGGGAGAAGATTCTCTGATGGGTTTCCTGGACAATGTGGGTGGATCCTAGGAAGGATCTCTGATGGGAAACAGAGGCAGCTCCAGCTTTCAGGTCTGCTAGCAATGTACCGGGAAGATGACAGAGGACAATTTGTGTCATCCTCAAATGGTTTGAGCTACAACCCTAACCATCTCTTAGAGGCTCTGGACAAACAAATCACAGTGAACGAAAAGGTGGTGGGGATTTACCAGCCATCACTTGCTTTGCAGTATTGCTGATGTCTGCTCATACCCCATGCAATGGTATGGGAAAGCTAACTCTTGGTAACTCAGCTCTGTTTTACTGAAGGGTAAGTTTTTCCGGTTTAGTTTTTACTTACTTTGGGGTAAGAGTGGACATACAGAGGCAACTACTGTGGAACAGCTGATATGTGGGGATTTTACACCCTCTTTTAACTCACAATTTGTCTGTCTATCTGTGCGACTGCCAAGATATAGTTTTTTTAGGTGCCAAACCTCACATAGCTTCCTGTGTGCATACTCGGTGTGGTCAGGGCAGGATGCATCCCTACCCTTGCGTATGCACTAACACACTATCAGCATGACAACACACCAGAACTGCCCACAATCAAAGGGGGGTCAGAGTACACCGGGGGTTAATTACTTTCCCCCTAGCATCTGGTCTCCAGTGATTTTGGAGCAGAGTGATGTAAATGCCCCTGTCCCCAGCACATACAGCCCCATTTCTTTCCCCTACACAATTTGCCATCTGCAGTAGTCCCCAGCTTCCTCACCAGTCATCCAAGAGGCTCTATTTTTTATGCCCTTAACCAGGTGGCTCAATCGCTTTTCTAGTATCCATTTCCACCTACATTTGCATCCCACGGTAGTATCACGTTGAAGGGAATATACCATTCTGGATGTACATGGTTTTCTTTTTAAAAGAAGGAAGCAGTTACTCATTCCACACAGACCACACACGAGATTAACAAGAGACATCCCAAATCCAAAGCCACTTTCCAGGATCACAGTCTAAGTCACTCAACCCTGCCCCTTCCAGACCTTCACTTCCCAGAAGGGAAGATGCAATTTGCAAGTCAAATGAACAAGGGGAACTGAGCAAGTGAAAATCTTGGCAAGGGGAGCCACAGAACATTATATAAAGTTATAAAGGGGGAGTTATAGCTTTGTAAAGGCAGCTTATACCGTCAAACCATAAACCAACCCATCCTGTTGTCAGCTGGATGCTAAAGCTGCATGTCACATTGCTTCTGTTGTATTTATTTTTTATGTTGCTCAAGCTGTTATGAAGGATCAAATCACATTAATATCATACATTACATGTACAACTACCACTGGCTCTGTTTATATCTATTGTTATGTACACACTCTGCATTGCCTTCACTAATGCTATTTATGGCTATCACTGAATATACTCTGCACATTACTTTCATTGGTTCAGTTTATATCCATCATTATATATATCCTGTGCATTACTTTCCCTAGCACTATTTATGGCTTGTATATACTCTGTGCATTACTTTCATTGCTTCTGCTTATATCCATCATTTTATATAGATATATGCCCCATGTATAACTTTCCTTCCAAAAAAAATTATTCAAACATTTTTCAAGATGTAAGGATGAAAGAAAAATGATATATAATCCATAAATATATCAACTTTCACCATCTTATAAAGCAGAAGCCCTATCAAACCATAAATGTCCTAGGCAAATTCAAACATGGATATTAATTACATTCAGCCCACACAGAATACTGCAGCGTTTCAATTTTATATGATATTTTACTTTGCTTCTTGCCCTAATTGAGCTGTGTTTCTCTCTGCTATTGAATCTTGGTGTGTGCCATCCCAGAGGTGACTGCAGAGCTACACTCGTGATTCCTCTGTGCACATAATTTGTAAATGCTTTCTTTGGTATCTTTCATAAAAATCTTGATCATTCAGCTGAAGTCAGTGGAAAAGTTTCCGGTAGATTCAATGGAAGTTGGCTCAAGCTATGAAGTACTCGATACATCTAGGATATTAATAAATAATTGTTTGCAGCATAACATCAATATTGCTGTTTGCATGGTCACTGCTATAAAGGCTGTCCATAATTCGCTGGTATAGTGTTTGCATATTCCAAGAATAAGATCTAAATGTAACCTGCATGTATCACTCCTGCCTTATTCCCAGTGGATCCTGAAGGACATAACTGGTTTCTGATGATGGGGCATACCAAAGGGAAGTAGGCCTCAGTGAAAGTGCCTTTTGCATCTGCTTAATGGTAGCCTGGAAGAGTAGATATAATCCATTACATGTAGCCACAAGTGTAGATATAACCAGGTAGCAGAGCAACCTGGCTGGAGGCTGAACTTGTTGTGTGTTTGTTCTACTTATTCCTGAGACCCTTTTTGAGCAAAGAGGCAGTTGTCGTCTCTGATAAGCCAGAAGGAAGGAAGAACCAAAGGAGGTATGTCCAGGCAGCAAGCAGCTATCTAAATATCTTAAGTGAGCCCTTCTCACATGAGCAATGGCCTTGAGGAGGGCTGTGGCAGGTTTCACCCATGTCACATGCCAAGGGGGTTAAAACAAAGCCAAACAAGCCTGCTTCTGTGAAGGAGGCTGGACTGGACAGTTCCTGAATCTCCTTCCTGCTTCACAATTCTGCTCTATGAGAACTCATGGCAGTTTAACACCTTTTGTAGCTGTCTTTGCGTCTGTGTTTCCCATCAGAGACTTCAATGCTCCAGATGAAAGCCATTACTTATTTGTCTATTGGCGGAGTAAACTTTGCCTCTTTGAAGCCACATCCTCCTGGGAGGTGCAGACATGCCAGAGAATGTGCCACGATTGTAAATGAAATCTGTGCAGCAGGCAGCACTTAAAATGCCTCTGCTGCATTTTCATACGTGTGGTACCTGTCAGGGCAAGTCACTGGTAGGAAATTCTTATGGCATTATTGCCAGGGGGTGTGCTTGCAAAATGCATGCTCTTTCTCTTTAAATATCTGCTGTAGCTCTCTCTTGAAATCCAATTCCCTGTACTCACAGTCTTGCTGAGAAAGACATATAAAAGCAAAACATTACGTGCAAAACAAAATACAGTCTAAGGGGTCTAATTATATTGAGAGTGAAGAGATTTTGCCTCATAGTGAAAAGCAGCTTGCCTTATTTGGATGCATTCTTAGATGAAATTTCCATCTTTGCCCTCCTGGGCAAAAAGCTAGGCCAGGCTTCTGATGGGCTCAGGAACTGGATGGGTCCTGACCCTGACTAGCAGCCCCATTTCTATTATGGTTCTTGGTTTCCACAGAGCTCCTCACATGAGAGGCAAGTTCATCCTTGGTGCATCCTCACGCTCACTAGAGATACACGTGGGTTGGATTAGACTTTGCTGCATATCCATCTTGTGATGGCCCCTCAATGTCAACCAGCTCTGCTGTTGTTCTAACCCTGGACCCAGCATGACCTTGCCAAGGTAATTCAGTCCTGATTTCCAAGCTGCCCATTATTTTTTAGTGTTAGGCTTTTGCATTTCAGCCCAGGTTCCTCCTGAGGCAGAAAACACTGAGGTTACATACTGTGGGCAGACATACACAGGTGAATGCTCTTTCCAGTCTCTCAGTGGTTTCTGGTATTTTAAGTAAATGAAAGATTGTTTGAAAAAGATAAAAAAAATCACCAGAACCCTAGCCAAGGTGAGGAGGCTGGGAGGAAGGGATAAGGCACATTAGAAGCCAAAAGCTAGGGTCTCAGCTCATCTAAATCAGCTTTAGCTCCACAGAAACTGCCTTATGCCAGCTGAGGATATGACCCTGAGTCTTGCTAGGTAATAATTTGCCTGGTTAGGTCTAAACATACTTGGCATTGTGGAATTACTGTATCCTTTTTGCCTGAGCCTTCACATAACTACACAGAATAAAATGGATGTGAAGAACAACAACAGCTAAACAAGCTTTCAGTGGCAGAATTTAAGGCTTTGATGGCCAAGTGTTAAAAGATGAGCAAACAGATGATAAATGAACAAAGCAAAATCTGCATATTACTATAGGCTATTCAAACCCACTTGCATAGAATTAAAGTCTAGACACACCTCACATTTTATTAGTTTTAGGCTAAATTTAAAGCCATGATAAATACAAGCCCTGACAAAAACATCCGCAATGTTAATAGCCAGAGCCACGTAAAGAGGTTGAGATAAAGACAATGAGTAAGCTGAAAAATGCAGAGCTAAGATGAGCTTTAAATCACTTCTCTTTCCAATTTACCGTTGGACATTGTGGAGTGGAATCTACCTGCTCCACAGGGAAGCAGATTGTAAGAAATTCCTTTCTAAGAAACTAAAATGAGTTGATGCCAACAGCTTAATCCCTGTTCTTCCAGTAATTATGGGTCAGCCCAGGTATCACCCCAGCACTGGGCTCTCTGAAAATGTATGACTGATCTCAAACCTGAGATACAAGCTGTTAGTTTGCCAGCCCCCTGCTCTTTTGTCTTATTTATGGCAACTGAAATCAATGGATGCTTTTCCATTGACTCTAGTGGGCTCTGGACCAGATTCAGACACAGGGATGTGTTGGAGCATGAAGAGACATCTGCTTTAGCTTGCCTATGCTTAATCCCTGGACAGCCCGAGGAGAAGGGACTGGAGCAGAATGCCCAGGCTGGACACTCTCTCCAGTCACAAAAGGGTTTCTGGTATTTTAATTAAATGAAGAATTTCTAAAATAGGGAAAAAAATGAATTCACCAGAAGAGCAGGAAAGCTGAAACCTATGGTGAGAGACCAGCAGTGTTTGGGAAGGTGGCCGGGGAAGAAGGCTAGGAGGAAGGGACAAGGGGGAGTCTTGCAGAGTTTGGGGTACCCTTGAATTCGGGCAGAAAGGGACAATGCAACCAGATACATGCCCCCTTCACTTGGACACACTGACACCCAGCCTACACCCCGTGATGGCTTATACAAATGCACTGTTTTTTTCCACACCCCTGCTGCTCTAAGGGATATGACTCCAGGGCAAGAGGCCTGGAGGTCCAACTTGAATCTCTTTTCCCTTGCTGCAAACTTGCAGTGATGGCACCCCCTGGGGCTGGGATCTCACTGCTGCAAAGCCAGCATGAATGACAGGAAACTCAAGCCCATAACCCTAGCTGGCGAGCAACCTGACTGGTAGCGTGTGACCCTGTCACAGTAAGGGGTATCTCTTGGCTGAGTAGGCAGCAGGTAGGTAGGTGTGGTTACCCCCTCGGTGCAGGGGCAGTTAATCTAGCAGCAGATGGATGACACATTGACTTTGCTTGGGGAGGAGTGCCCACAGCTGGGCTTCTGCTCCAAGCACAGATGTGTATCCATGCTTCTAGCTGGATTCCACCCTGCTTTCCCCTCTACTTCCCTTGCTGCCAACAACTGAGGGCCTAGTGAGATGCCTTTGTTCTGTTTTCTGCAGCATTGTTGTTCTTTTAGGGATGATCCTATGGGGAAAAAAGCCTGGAAAAGAGCCACTAGCTTTCCTGCACCAGCTCTGAGAAGGGACCATGGCAGTGAAGAATAAACATATCCACATATGGGACATAGGGACAATAAATACCTTGGCTATTTTGTACCACCTCTTCTACACTCTCTCATGTAGACATGCCCTTAAAGGCCTAATGGACGTATTGCCCCAAGAAGAGGGGGAATGACAGCTCCTAACTGCTGTTCATGCTCATGCCATGTGGCACAAAGTGCCACAACAATTCTGATCTCCTGGCATGAAGCCCAGTTTCCCTAGGGTTGAATGCCAACGCAAGAGCCCTGTCTATGGTAAGGCAGGACCTGTGAGGAAGGCACCTTGCCCTTGCCTGTTACATTGTGATTTTGTGTTCACTTTTCTGAACAATTTCATGTAACATCATTGCTTTCTATGCACGTAACATGTCCTGTGCCATCACCATCATCTAGGCAACTTCTCTTCCCCCCTGTGCAGAATAATAAGCTGATTCTCAACCCTGGGCATCTTGGGTTCATTCCAACTTGTACTGGATTCATATTGTGCAGGGGAGGAAAGGACGATCCCCACCCTGATCTCTGTGTGTAAAGGCTGGAGGGTTGTATCTGCAGCTTGACTAAACCATGGGGTACCAATGAACCCAAAGGAGCCACATTGATTTAAGCAAACCAAAGACCTGGTTCTAAGGGGAAATGGGAAAATGGAAATGATGGATCAGAGAGGGGGAAACTGGGGAGAGATAAAGGGGAGAAAAATTTGCAGAGAAAAAAACAAAATTTCTGAGGAAAAACTGAGTAGAACAGGCCAGTAAATCTGCATGGCTTCACAGCAATAGCCCCTGAAACATCAATGCCAGCACAGCAGTACTCTCCGTGTGTGTGAGTGCGTGCCAGGGGGCAGGTGGGTCTGACTCTGATCCTGCCTTTACACTGATGTAAACCAGGAGTAATGATGACCCTGGAAGCCGTGGGACTCTCTCCAGTATATAATTAATAGAAACTCTGTAATTAGAAGAAACTGTGCTTTACAATACAATGGGGAAAACAAAATCATTACCTTGCCCTTGAAGGAGAAGAAGGCAGGTAGGTTTAAACCCCAGGGGAAAGCCATTTTGTGCCTTTGTTGTAGGCAGGATGGGGTCCAGAAGTCCCCGGTAATGAGAGTCCCTTTATTCTTTCTCTGGAGGAGATTTTGTTTGATTTTGTCGCCAGATTATTCCCTGTGCTGCGCCCTACCTGCCTGCCCTGGGACGCCATGTTGCCAACGCTCATCATGCTCAGAAGCCAGGGGCTGGGGCTTGGCTCTGAGGACACTGTAGTGGGGGTGGGAGGGGACTTCAGCTCAGCTGACAGAGCATGGCTTTTTTTTTTTTTTAAATAAACAACAAAATTTCACAGTCAGCTAATAAAAAACCACCTGGTAATCATAAATTATAGAGCGCGGCATTCACCCTTGAACCAGATGCCCGAGAGAACCTCTCTGTTGACTTCAGAAAATCTCTTCATAGCAAGGAAATTTGCCAAAGTCACTGGAGTCAGCTCTGGCCCAGCTGCACGCCTCCTCCAGCGTTGGCGGCAGCCCCTCGGACTCCCTCACGGCGGAGCCTGGGTAAGCGGATGCCCCAGCACTGCAGGCTGGAAACGTGAATCCCGGCGCTCGTGTCCAGAGCCCACACCTGGCCCTGACCCCCGGGCTGGGCTCAGGCACGCAGGCTCAGGCACTGCCCTCAGACTAACTGCTGTCTCTGGGTTTTTGGCTTATAAATAAAACCCACAAACCAGGATCTCGGATCCAGCCTTCTTGTTTCCTTCAAGCTGCACCAACTAAATCAAATTTTATTGAACTTGACTATGTTTTAGAGATAAAGACTCCAGGTTTACAAATAAATATTTAACAACCTTTCCTGCTGGTAAAAGAGTTGCTTACCCAGACCCTGGGCTCTGCGCTAAGTGTTCCTGTGGCTATCTGCAAAGCAGCAAAACAAAGAGAAAAGCTTTAATTTGCCAAACACGTTTGTATCTGTTTCCTTCGCTCTCTATCATCCTCTCTGCCTCCATCATTCATTCGCTTTCACCTCCTCTCCTGCCTCTTCCTCCTTTTCCAGCAGATTTCTGCAAGCTGCTGTCACCTGGCAATGGGGAATGAAGGCTCACTTAGAAATGTGGGCTTTGGGCAGGCTAACAGAAGTAGGTGAAGATCACAGGGCAGCTGGTTCCCAGGGAGGTGAGTGAAAGGTTGCATTTTGGGTGTCAGAAACTAGTGCTCAGCAGGGTTAAACCGGAGGCTTTCAGCTAATTCACAGCTCCCACCAGCCTGCTTTTCCTCAGCTTCCACTCCCCACCCCCAGCCTCCTAATGCAGGCACTGCAGTCCCTCGCTCCGCCTGTGTTCAGCAGCATTAAATAGCAGACTTGGAAGAGTCTCTGCTGTCTGCGTCTCTTATTTTGTTCCATCTTCCTTCCTCTGTGTCTCCCTGCTCTTCACTCTCTCACCCCCTCCTCCCATTTTCTCCCTCCAGCCTTCCTGTGTCACCATCTCCCCCACGTAAAGAAGAACATTTGTAATAAAAAATCTAACCTAAACCTCAGAAGTCTTCAGGTTTGTCTAACTCCCGGCAGGGACACAGGCATGTGTGAGGGAAGGGGAAAGCTTTTGCGACAAAAGCTGAGAAGCGTGAGGTCCTGGCAAAGGCACTTAACTGGGGCTCTGGAGACTGCTCTCTGGCACCGGGATGCTGTGTGTCACCTTGGGCAAATCATCTCCCTCCCTTGTGCCTCTGGTTCCCTGCCCATCCTTTGTCTTGTCCATTAGTCTCCTGGGACGAAGATTTTCTCTTACTTTGTGTTTACATGATATCTAGCACAATGAGGCCCTTTTTGGTACAACTAGAATCCTAATAATTACAATTGTCGGCAGCGCAGTGCGAAGCAACAAAATCCCAAGTTGGACACTTGGGCTGGTGCTGACTTGGGCTGGACCGCTGATATACCTCCTGTGGGAAGCCCCTCTCTGGAACAGAGTGTTCGGTTCTGGTTTCACCTAGTCTAAAAAGAAGAGGTCTGGAAAAGCACGGTGAACAGATTTCAAGGTATGAAAGGGTCTACATGAAAGGAACAGAAATAAATCATTTGGGTAGGAGATGAGTAAGAGGGACTGCAGAATACTGAGCAGTGCTTCAAAGGTTTGTGGTGAGGGACAGCAACAGCTTCAGGTTGTAAGCCAAGCACTGGTGTAAGAATCCCTTTCCCTCCTCCCAAGCGCATCCCTGCATAATTGTCTATTATTTCAGAAGCCTGTACAAAAATTCCATTGTGGTACTGGACAAGATGGTTACTGCTCTGATCTATTATGGCAATTGCTATGTTGCCATCAAATTGCAGGGAGAAGTGTTTAAGATGCTAATTCCCTTGCAGCACATGAGTTAAGAAGTTTTGTATTTCAAATGGCATTGAATGCCCAGCAACGTTCTCTCTGTTGCAAGACTGTTATGGAAATGCAACACAGAGTTCCTTCTTCCATACAAATGCTATCCCCCAAAACACTTATCTGAATTAAGTAATCCAGCCACAGAGCTGAATAATAAATGACAGCAGGAGAGAGGACGGAGGCAGAGGCAAAGCAAGGAGAGGAAGATGAGACCTAAGATGGGATGGGGAGTCAAGAAAGCAGAGAGACACTGGAAACTATTCCAGATGTTGGACACTCCAGAAGAAGCAGCTTCTGGCTAGGTCCTTGCCTGGTACAAGGATGTTTCAATGGAGCAATGCTGGTTTACATCAACTGAGAATCGGGTCCAGTGTAGGGAGGTAGAGGCATGAGGTGAGTGAAGCAGGCGGGATGGAAGCACAGGGAGGTAAGTTTGGTTCTTTGCAGAGGCACGAACACAAGGAGGGCAAAGAGCAAATTATTTTGCAAGCGGGACACTAGGAGTCAACGCTTCCTTTCCTTTGTCTCTCACATGGGTGATATTCAAGCTGCTTCCATTCAGAGATATTTTCATCCCTGCTCTGTACAGAACATTGGTGTTGTCTGAATGATTGTTCCTGTGCAAGAGGCACCCTCTCTCTTTTCTCTTAGAGCCCCTCTGCCTTCCCTTAGCAAAATTTTTCTCTCTCGCTGCACATGCTTCAGTGACCCACCAGGAAAGAAAACATCCTGACAAGCAATCAATAAGTAATTGTGAAGGCAGCTGTGGATGCCTCTGGTGTAAAACCCTGAGAGGGTGAGAGATAAATGAGACTTTTAAATGTGTGCAAAAGGGGGCAGAGCACCCAGTGAGGTAGGGCCCTGAGGCATCCATGTATCCATCCAGGGCCCACATTAGCAAGAGCTTGTATCCTTCACAGAGCGTTAGCTCATTTCTTGGTTCAGTGTCTTCTGCATCAGGCAAGTGACTTGGACAATGGGATTTTTCTGCTTGCAAAGACAGAGAACAGGAGAGCTCTCTGAGGCCCTAGAATAATCACCCAAGGGACAGAGTGGACATGCCATTGCTCAAACATTTAAAACTAGGTTAGAGAAAGCACTGGAGAATGAGACCCTGCCAGGAAAACAATTTCCAGTGACCAAGGATAAAGACCAGACAATCTAATGAGCCTTTTCCTTCTTAGACTTCAAGTCCACCATAATCTCCTCTACGTCTCCTCTGCACCCATTCTATTACGTTCTTGATGCTGTGCAAGCATGGCCTAGGCCACAGGAAACTCCAGTTGGCTGCTTGTAAGAAAACAAGAACAATGAGAACATGAGGGCTGAGAGAGCCGTGAAGGAGAACTTCATGCCACAACAGCAGGTTTAATGTAGTGTGGGGGTTTCTATAGGTATTTGCCTGCCCCACATCCAGCTGCAAACCAGGCAGGAAAAACAAATCCCTTTTTCTGTGTTTATAAACTACCTAAAGTGAAATGGTGACAGGGTGTTGTTAGATGTTACCTTCCCCATGTGTTAAATGCTCTTAAGACGGGAGTGTCCAAGGCAGGAAAAGATGAGCTAGGTGCCCTTTGAGCATCTCAGAGTTACATCTGTTTGGGTGAGGAATATCTCCAGCTGGTGTTAGGCAGCTTGTGGTGCAGTAATGTCAGTCTGCACCACAGGACCAATACTAGCAATTTTTTGGCCCTTCAGTTCCCAACTCGCCTGTGCATGATTTATCATCCAGAACTGTACTTTTCAAAATTGACAGGGTGGGAGAGCTGGGCAGCCCCTGGTGAATGGGGAGCCATGGCAGGGAGAATGGCTGGGTGGGGTGCCACTGGAGAGTCAGAGAACCAGGTAACCAGGGGTTGGACTTGGCAGCCCCTGGCTACACTCCTGCTCACCAGCCCCCTGGGGGCAAGTCAGAGCTGTGTACATTTGAGGGGTATTAACTCTTAATGTGTGACTACTGCCTAACGTTACTTAGAGTTAGCACATGCAAACTGTATTGTGTAACAACACCCATAGAGTGGCTTGTCAGAAGTGTCTCCTCTGGATGATCTGGAAGGATCTTTGTGACACAGCAAAGATAAGCTCAATATCCTGTCACGTCAATGCTCAGAGGCAGCTGGTGACAGAAGAACCTTGGATAATCTCTTCTCTGATGCAGTCCTTGCAAACAGGCCTCTTTGGGAAAGCAGAGGGTCCATGGCTGCCAGAACTGAGTCTATTGTCAATGTCATGCTAACAGAGAAAGATAACCATCTTCCTTTCATGGCACAAAGTGCCTGCCTTGGGAACTAGTCCTTCTGCTCTACCTGCATTGCAAAGCTTTCAGCATACACTGAAGAGAGGATTAACTTCCTAAGCCATATTTGTCTGGTGCAATGAAAACTCTCTCTTTTCTTTCTGTGACCTAAGTTCTGCAATCTGCTCTGCTTTGCTCTGTGTGTGACTCGGCCCAGCTCATAGTCCTGATCTTCTCTCCAGTAAAGACTCACAGGTGAAAAGCTATACTGCTCTTCAGAAACTCCCAGAAGATGGCACTGGAAACTCCTCCCTTCCCCAGGGCCTGGTCAACATGCACCGTTCAATTCACTTAAACTGCTAGGAGGAGAGAACTAGGAGGCACAAAATGACCCAAAAAGAGAATAGGGCAAAACTCTTAAGTCCTCTTGTTGCCCTGGATAGACTTACCTACACAAGTGTACAGAGCAATGAAGAGTCCAACATCAGTCCACAACATGGAGGTCTCTAGGACTGTCCTTGGCCACGATGAAGGAATTCTGCCAAGGAGTCTCAAATCTGACTTTACTCCCACACCAGATGGGAGGAGTGAAGTAAGCAAGAGTTGTCTGAGATTCCCACGAGTTCTCAGTGCATTCCTACAAACGCTGTCTGAAAGTAGCCAAACTGTGTCCCCAGCCAGCACCCGCAGCTCAGGGGGGGTAAAACAACGAGACTAAACTCAATGGTGACCTTAACCTAGTGGCCCACACGTCCTCTGCTATCCACATGTCATGTTAGTTAGCTTAGGCCACTTCTGTTAGGTAAACTTATTACACCCCACACTGTGCGGTCCCATACAGGCTGCCTCCTAGACCAGGAGCAGTGTTGTTCCAGCCCTGCAGCACTTCGGGTGAGCTGCTGAGTACCAGTGCCCCAAACGTATCCCTGTAGCACCGTGGAGGTGGCTATACTGCTTGGGGATTAGAAGGTAGCCTACCTGCAGCAGTGGGGCATACCTGAGGGCACTGCTTCTGGGCCTGACAAATTTACCATGTACACACCTGCCCACTTACCAAATTGTTACTTCCATCCACTCTGCCTCACACATGGATTCGTGCAAGTGCAACTCAGTACAGCATTTGGCCCAAAGAGTCCAAGAGAGTCTCTGCTAGTGTTCCTATGACACCAGAAGCACCAAGTGAAACAACCGGTAGCTAATGGGGCACAGGAATGTGTGACTCCATGAAAGCTACCTTCTGCTTCAACTTGTGCCTTCTTTCAGATGTTACACTGGCCTTGGCCAGAGCTCTCACCTGCACTTTGGGAGTAACAGGGGGGCACCAATCTGATGACACCAGTTGAAGGCTCTTGCCTTATGCACTGCTGCGGGGGACTCACCGGTCCCAGGGAGTGTAGGTCAGGGGAAGGTGTACTGTACAACCAATTCAGAATAGCAGAGAAGAACTCCAGGGCAGTTCTTAAAGGCTGTCTCTGCTTCTCTCTCTCCACCATCCTTACCCAGGCTGTTTTGCCCCTCTCCATCTTGCAGTCCTGTCAGTTTTCTCCACAGCTAATTCTGTTTGATCCGAGACGTAATTTAACTCACAGGCAGACCAAGCCGCCAACCACCCACCTCTGTCTGTCTGTGCACACTCCATTTCACCTCCTGGAGGGAGGTGAGTGTTAGGGCCTCAGGACGAGGAGAGCAACAGGAGCACAGAGTTCCCCGGTGTCTGCTGAGAATGCCTCTCAGCTCTCGATTTGGATCCTGAGTTATTACCCATCATGCCACTTGAAGCTCCGGCTTCCCAAGCGTGCTGGCACTATAACCAGAGGGGTCCACGCTTTTCAATAAAGCACAAGTCAATTACTCCAGTCTGAATTAGAGACAGCCTCAGACCCAAAGGATCCAGTTATTCTGGGTTGGTCTGTGTGCCCTGACAGACAAATGGAGTGCTGAATGCAAAAAGTCCTCTGCCTGCCACACACCCTGCGGTGAGTGCTGAGTGCTAAGCAAGTATCCTCTACAGGTGATGTGGAGATCCAGCAGTCATGGAGGGAGCAATGCTCTGTCTCACCAATGCACCTGAGCCTTGATATGTCAGGGCTGCTGCTAAATGAAAGAGGGCATTTCAAGTGCCTGGCCCTTCAGCCCTTTGCCTCTGCTGAAGCTTATGTATCTCTGCTAGCCCCAATGCTATCATATTTGCACATCCTAAATGCAGTGATGAGCAGTGCTCCAGGAGCTGGGGATGTGTCCTCAATTATCCTCATGTTACATGCTGCAGACTCAGCTACAAAGAAAAGCAATTAAGTCCATTCCTTACCCTAAGCAAGTGAGTGGCTTCACTAACAGAACTACTTGCATGCTTAATGTTACGCATGTGCTCAAGTATCTTGCTCAACTGAGGTTTACTGACTCACCACGGGGAGACTACAGAAGAATTAGGAGTTGAACCTATTTCTCCTGGGATCCAGACTGCCACCTCAACACCACGGATATCCTTTCTCCCCTTACTACCAGTAAGGGGACCACATGAAATGGTGGTTTTGTTACATGGATACCTTTCTTTTGGAAACTGCACCAAGACTAAGCCCATGTCTCAAAAGCCAGGGAACAGCCATCAGATGGTAATGAGTCTCAGTCACTGTCATCCTGGGCTCAAAGGCCACGTACAGACATTACACTTTTACTAGTATAAGTGATCAGAAACTGGTCTATACCTGTAACAGAAGTTTGGCACATATGGACTGATTTAAAAATGGTGGCACCGAGTCTGTGATTTCCCCCCGTACCAAGGAGTGAACGTGTGCTCTGTTCACTAACGATTTAAGCTACGCTGTTTACACAACACGGTGTAAATTAGATTGATTCTGCCTCGGGCTTTTTGAATGTCTGTACCTAGCCGATGAGTTCCAGCAGTATAAAGCTGAAACGCCACATCTTGCTAGCGCTCTTCTAAGTATCTACAGCAACTGTGAACCAGAGAGCGTGTCTTGAGGCTCCAGAAATATGAGATGACATTTCTTGCAGTGGCACTGGTGAG
The DNA here is from genome assembly GCF_001723895.1 of Crocodylus porosus. Taxonomy (NCBI): domain Eukaryota; kingdom Metazoa; phylum Chordata; order Crocodylia; family Crocodylidae; genus Crocodylus; species Crocodylus porosus. The sequence continues at coordinate 5,593,227 of NW_017728911.1, read as the reverse complement.
CATTTGCTATGTTTAATTTAAGGTTACAATGTTCCTATTGGCAACAGTCATATTCCCATTCCGTATTCCCTAAAATAACCTTACAGCGAATGCAATATTACTTTAATTATACAAAGGTATGATGTCCTATTATTTGTAATGCAACTGCCTCATGAAATATTAGTGACATGGGGCCCACTCCTCAGCTCAGGGAAATCAGTGAAGGAAGGTTTCTTTACACCAGTTTAGGATTTGTCTGATACTTTTAGATACTTCATTTCACAGAACTCTCTAGAAAGTCAGCCCCATGACTGCAGAATATTGCAGTGAAGACTGCTTTATGATAACCCGTCAGCAGTATAAACTGCATGATGTCAACAAACCAGCAATGTGTATGATGACAGTAATATTATATCCAACTAATATGACATCAGATAATCATAGTCCTCACTATGATGAGATCATAAAACCACAGGATGTCACACTGATGGTGCTATTATTGTATGTCACCCCATAGCCAAGTTGCTTAGATACTAAGGTGATGGGTACCTTTAGGATGACAGATGGTCAGTATGGGTCTCTAAAACCCCCAGGCACAGCACTGTGACTATACAATACAAGTAGATGTTTGGTAACTATGGTTTAGTGACAGTGGCTAGGCTAGCAGACTGTGACTGTGCATCACAGGGGCAGGATGATATGCTGGTCTTCCTGTGACAAGGGTACTGCAGTGGTGCCATGGATAGAACGGGTAGGGCAAGCATGAAGCAGTCTCATAGCAGTGCAATATCTCATGGGGGTGAGAACAGCCTGGCTATTTCCCAGTGGCATGGGCACGGGAGTGTGGAGGGGCTCCCAGGCTCTGAGCGTGCTGCAGTAGCGATGTTCTGCTGGTCTCACGGCAGTTGGGCACTGCAATTTTTTGTGCACTGGTCCAGAAACCCTGCATCCCACACACTGGCACCTCAGTTTGGTCACTGGGACATTTTCTCTCTCACTCTGTCTGGGCACTGCTGGCTCTGCAATCATTTCTAGTTGGGATTCAATGGGCCAGAGAGGAGACCATGATTTGGAACGCTGGTTCTGAAGGTGACACCATTGTATTTCAAGACCTTAAAGAGACAAACATCCCAGACCTGTTTATCTGTCTGATTTCAGGCCTCTTCTCCACAACCAAGGTGTCGGTCTCTCTCCAGGTTACAATGACATGTATTTCCCATAATAACAAAACTACCACCTCAAGAATTTCCAGAAAAAGAGGGGGCCCAGAGGAAAGAAAGGGAAATAAAAAAGGACAGAAGAGAGAAAGCTCTGCTTTCCAGCCTGGCTGTCTTGGGGCCAGGTTTACACGTATAATTCTTCTTTCTTCCCCCATCTCTCGGTTGTTTGATTTTGCATTATTTATAGCTTGTCTTTGGGGCCTGTATTTGCCGTTATTGTTTCATTCAACAATAAAATAGATTAGATAAAAACAAACTGTGTTGAGCTGTGGTTGGTGCAGCTCGTCCTCCAGTCAACAAGGCAATAGAAAGCCAGGGTAGGTGCCTTTTACTCGGCAGGCAGTTAGCTGTTTTGCAGTGCTTTGCCTACAAAAGTGGGTATCTGCATAGATGCTGAATGGCCCTTCCCAAACCAGGGAACAGGACCAGTGTTTTACCACCTTCCCCTGTTTTATCTTTGTACTCAAATCCCCTCTTTCAATGGGGAAGTCCAGCAGGTTCCAGTTCAGACCTCACTGAAGATGACAGGAATCTCCCTACTAATTTGACACCCTAGGCCCAGTTTTGCAAGGGATTCAGCTTCTATTTAGGCACCTTCAGAAGAGCTCAGCACTTTGGGGGAAGGTTACAGTGTTGACAGCTCTCAAGATACTATCACACCACATTATAACTGGGACTTTGTTTAAAGGCTCAGAACCTGGAGTGAAATTCCAGCTTTCACTTAAACAAAAAAATCATATAGATAAGCCAGAAAATGTCCATGCTAAAGGTTCAGAAATCAAGCGAAACTCCAAATGTATGTGTAAATATGTAGCTACATCTATATCTAGATATATGCATGCACTATGTTTATAATTTTTATTTTGTGTGTGTATGCATGTACTATATTGACCTGTTGAGCTCAGGGTCAACAGACATAGGAGATGGCGAAACACTAGAGGACCATAAAAGGGCCAATGTAGTGCCCCCTTTAAGAAAGGTAAAAAAGAGGACCTGGGGAATTACTGAGAAGTTAGCCACACCTCAATACCCAGAAAGTTACTGGAGCATACCCTAAAGAAGTCCATTTACAAGCATCTGGAGGAGAAAAGGCTCATCACAAGCATCCAGCATGGATTTACTAAGAAACAAATCATGTCAAACAAACTGGATCATCTTCTTTGACAAAGTAACTATTTGGGTGGATGATATGGATATAGTGTATCTGGACTTCAGCAAGGCTTTTGACAAGGTCCCACATGACCTTCTTATAAATAATTTGAAGAAATGTGGGCTACACAAAGCTGCTATTAGATGGATCGACAACTGGCCCAATAGCTGCAAGCAAAGGGTAATTATAAATGGATCCATGCCAGAATGGCAGGAGATTTGGAGTGGAGTCCCACAGGTGTCCATCCTGGGCCCTGTGCTGTTCAACATATTTATTAATGATTTGGGTGCTGGCACAGAAAGCTACTTCAGCAAATCTGCAGACAACATGAAACCGGGAAGGATGTGAACATGTTGAACGATGGGAGTACAATTTTGAAGGACCTTGACAGATTCAAAAGCCAGGTTGGAACTAACAGGATGAAATTCAACACTGACAAATGCAAGATGGTACACTTTGGGAAGAATAATCAAGAATACAAATACAAAATGAGTGACACCTGGTGGGATGGCAGCACTATAGAGAAGACTCAAGGGGTCTTGGTAGATCACAGATTCAAATGTGAGTCTGCAATGTGATGCAGTCACATACAAAGTTAATGTGGTTTTCGGATTCTTTGATAGAAGCATCAGGTGCAAGAGACAGGAGAAGACAGTGTCCCTCTACTTGGCATTGGTTAGGCCTCATCTACAGGAATGGGTGCAGTTTTGGCCTCCACATTTTAAAAAGGATATAGAGAAATTAGAGAGGGTCCAGAGGCAGGTCTTCTCTTTCCTCTTGTTGATTCCTGTCTGAGATTGTTGATGACACATATTTAGCAGAATTTGCAGATTTGTTAGAATCTGACAGGGCCGTGACATAAGTGCTTCTGCTATGGCCATTACGGCAGTTGGAATTATAGCAGAGGCAGGTGACTAAAAATGATAAAGGGCTTGCTTGGAAGGCAAGTCATACAAGGAGAGATTGAAGGAAATAGGCATGTTCAGCTCGTGGAAAAGGTGCTTAAGGGGGGGCATGATAACAGTTTTTAAATAACTGAAAGGCTGCCATAAAGAAGAGGGAAAGCACCTTTTCCCTTTTGCTGCAGAGAGGAGGACACAGACCAATGGTTTGAAGTTGAAGCAACAGAGATTTAGATTAGATATCAGGAAAAACTTTTTCACTGCTAGAACAGTGAGGCTGTGGAATAGGCAGCCTAGGGAAGTTGTTGAATCGCCATCACTGGACGGGTTCAAGAAGAGGCTGGACAGGTATTGGTCAGGGAGGATGTAGGTGTAGCTATGCCTATATTATACTTAGGGTATTTCCCATGCTTTTGGGTTTTTCTGGTTGTTGCATGAGGGCAGGAGGGAATTTTTCCCTTTCACTGGCTATATTTTCCTCAGAAACATTGGGTGTTGGCTGCAGCCAAGGCTGGGGATTTTGACTGGGGTATATGAGCGCTCCTGCTTGGATTTAAAGCCAGAGGTCTAGAGGGTCCTTCTATAATTGGGGTCAGAAAGGAACTTTACCCCATGGTCTGATTGGTATGGACTGTGGGGGTTTTTGTCTTCCTCTGTAGCAGGGGGCATGGCCCTCTACCTGGGATCTCTCGAGTGTATTTTAACAACCTTTGTAGCAGCAGGATATTGGCCATTGTGGTCTCCCAGCTTTATCTGTGGCAGATTAGAGTGTTATGTCTTGTGTTGTATCAGGGTGGTCTGTGTAGTTTTGCTAGGTGGTTAGAGAATGGCTTTATATAGAATGGTTTGGATAGGGATGATAATGTCTCAGGCAGGGTGTTGGACTAGATCAGTGTTTCTCAACCCATGGGTCGCAACTGAAAAGTGGGTTGCAAGAATATATGAAAGGGTCACAAACTAACTTTAAAAACTGATCAACAAACTTTAAAAATGGATTCTCCTTTAAAGGAGAAAAATGTGGGAAACTGTGGGTTTTCCCATGCAGGCTGGCAGAGTACCAACCTGCGAGGGCTGCTTAGGGCCTCCCTACCGCGTGCATATCCCCCCCACACACCCATCCCCTGCTGCACACACTAGGGCAGGTGTGAAGGGCACTATCAGGGCCAGGGGGCTGTTTTCTATTTAAACTATTTACTGGATCTGTACTGGTCATCTGTGTTTACAGATGGGTCTGGGTACAAAAAAGACTGAGAACCACTGGACTAGATGACCTCTGGAGGTCTCTTCCAGCCCTATGATTCTATGAATGCTGGGTACCAAGCACTCCTGAAAATCTAGCCTAGACTACAAAATCTTATTCTACTCTTTCCAAAATGCAGACCCTATAGCCCCCGGACTACAAAGCTCACCTTGGTCTGTGTTCCTCTAGGAGGAAGGGGCATGTCTTATAATCAAGCCACATTTCACCACAGCTGGGAAGCAGCCGCATTAGAGATGAAATGCGTGATAGTTTTAATGCCTCCAATAATGGCTCTAAACACGTATGCAGCTTCACGCGGCAGCAGATCCACCATGGGGTGCCTGTTTCCTCATTTCCCATTCCTTTCTTCCATGTTTCTGCAGCCGTTCATGCAGGGAGCGGCAGGTGTGGAGAAGCAGGACCCGGGGGCTGTGCAGACGGAACTAACCTCTGGGCTGTCCTAGATTTCTTTGTTTGGTCTGAGAGACGGTGATTTTTTTCTCCCTAAATGATAATAATACTAAAGAGAATGCACTCTCAGCTATATGAGAATAAAAGTAATCATGGGGAAATATGGTGTGTTTAAATTAAATTGGAAATGGAAAGCCAGGGTTTCCATTTCAGTTCAGTGTCTACAGTGTTTCAAGTTGAAAAGGATAAACAGACTGAGTACAAATCAGTTTAATGGCAGCAAATAATGGCAGCTAAATTCAGTGGTTTCCCAGAGCCAATCATAACTCAAACCCAAAGTGAGAGGGTGAGATCCAAGATGTAGAGGCAGTGCTGGGAGAAAACATCTAGGAAAACACGAGCAAAAGGTATGTGGGGGTTGCTCCTCTCTGCTTGAGTCTGCTGAACAAACGGAGCTGAACATCGCCACTCCACCCCAACCCTGCTAGTTGCTCTGGGAGGATGTCTCGGAGGCACAAGGAAAGTGCTGGCTGCTTTCCCAGGAAGCGGGTTCTTAACTTGTCACTCGCCCTGTATCTCTGGAGCACAGGGCCAACCCAAGGAGCAGCAGGGTGATATCTGCCTGGCAATGTGAACTTCAGAAAGTTGCCTCCACTGAAATTCCCCCAGCTCTCACTGGAACAGCAGACAGGTGCTGAAGTTGCCACAGGGCCAGGGGATGTGCTTTGAAAAGGGGTAGGCCACAAATAGCCAGGCCTGGTTCCCTAAAGAAATGAGATCACATGCGAGTCCCCTCAGCATAGTTGAGGAGAAGACAGAGAGATGGGAGCTGTCTTTATTCCTACTGGAATGAAACCTGGGAATCTCAATATTCTCCACAAAGAAAAAACAAAGCATTACATTTTGGATGGATCAGAAATTTTGACTTCAGTTACACACATATACAGGGTCTTCATAAAGTCCTTGTGCACTTTTAAACTTCAATAACTTAGGTTGTGCACAAGGACTTTATGAAGACCTTGTATATAGAAAAGGGAACTAAAAAAATCTTGGTGTTTCACTATGACGTCCATTTTTGACATAAAAATGGTAAGTTAGACAGCAATGTCAGTGAAACTCTCAGTTACCACTTGAGCAGAACTGCATTTTCTGATAGGAAATGGTTTGGTCAAAGTGTCTTCAGCCAGGTTTCACTGGCCAGATCTCCCTGCTCTCTCTGAACCTCATCAGGCCCATACATCTGCTGAACTGGTATTGGTGACTTAGGGCTTGTTCTCACTCCATGTTGAGCTCAAGGGTCCTGCTGAGAAGCAAGTACCACCTCCTCCCTTCCACTCCTCTACCTCAGGCCAAATCCTAGACATGAAGTGATATATTATTATATTATTATACATGAAGTAATAATATATTCTTGCAACCCATTTACATCTACCCAAAACAGAGTCCAAGAGTAATGGTGCAATGTGTGCTCAAGGGTACTCTAAGGCAGCTACATTGCCTCATTTCTGGGATTTCATGTGTCCAGAGTAGAAGTGAGTGAGCAGGGTGTGCTTCCCAGTAGTGCTCTGGAGCTTGCTTCAGAGAAGGTGCAGACAGGCCCTTCCTTATAAGGCTCAGCCTCTCTTCTTACTGCAATTGGTAATGACTGCCACATACACTTCTCTCATGCATCTCATAGGGAAACTTCTCCTAATCTATGCTAGTGCCAGCTCGTTTCTTCCTTACAGTTTCTCTCTTCTTGCGTTTCTGTTAATCGTACCAGTGATTATTCTGTTAGTGATCACAGCATGATGCCCACAAATAAAGACAGCTCCTATTCCAAAGAGCTCAGGGCCAAATTTTCAACAGCTGTCATGCCACTGGAGTGAATTTACTGATTTATCCCAGCTGAGGAGCTGCAACTCAGTTCTTCCCCAATGTGGCACTCTCCTCCACTCAAGGCACTCATGTAGACACACGAGGCAGGGCCAAGGCCCAGTGATATTGCTGGGGTATAATCAGAGGGCTTACTCACAACCATTATCAAGCTTTCTTCACTGCTCTGTGGGCTTTGCCCAGACATCAGTGATGACATGAGGCCATGAAGCATCAGGCAGTAAACTGTGTACATGTCCAGGTGGAGAAAGAATCACACTGCTCCTGTATGGGCCAGACCCTTGGCTGGTATAAATCAGTATAGCTCCATGTACTCTAATGATGAGTTACGCCACCCAAGGAGAAGTCACCCAACGTCTACACCCCCATTCTAACCTTTGCTGTGGTAACCGGAAAGGACTGCACAGCAGCTCTGACAGAAAAGATTACCTGAGATTGACTCTGGAGGAGAAAAACCTTGAAGTACAGTTTAACTCTACTTGCTCCCCATAATATAAGGTTGCATATGGAGACGAGGGGCCAAAGCACACTTCTCAAGCAATTCCCGCTAGGAATTGTGAACCATTGCAAACTGACGGAATAAAGAGCAGTGGTACTAAGTATCAGCAGAGGCTGAAAGCAATAGGGAAGTGCAAAGGTTAAGCCTCTCTTTGATTGCAGCACCCCTTTCACCTCAGTAAAGTGCAAGACAAGTTTGCTGTTTGTAGGAAAGCAACACAAGAAGAATCAAAATATTTCACAGGTCAAAGTAACCCGGGCATGGACACTTATCTTCAGACCCCGGTCTGAGTGAGAGTACTGCAGTGCTCATGTTAGGGACTCTTGCTTTGGGCAGTCCAAATGCTAAGAGAATCCAACTGATTTACCCTTTCTTCTTCTACTTTCTTAGCTTCTTTTCCTTTCAAGAAAGACTCTTTCCTTTTCTAGTTCAGCCCTGGTCCAACAGCCTTTGCAGTGGATGCTAGTGCTCCTGGGCTTCTCAGTTATACTACTATGGCTCATTTCTTGTTGTCTAATGATTGCTAGTCTTATTTTCCTAATCTTGCTGTGCAACTCTAGCTCAAGAGAGCCCTTAACACCTTTGCTGCCCCTTCTTTACCTTTCCTCAGCTTCCAGGTGCTGCCTCTCACATACTGCCCACAACCAATGACAATCAATGTGCTAGGTGTTCTTGCTCCACTCTTTACACATGGTTGTGACAAACCTCTGATCCGTTTCGCTCCTCTGCTGATACACCCTGGCACTCTGTTTGCTCTCTTCACTACTGCCAGGCACTGGGATGATGGCGTTTTAAATTCCTCTCATCTGTAAGCCCAGTTCCCTTTTTTTTTTTTTTTACCAGACTCTTGCTGTGTGTATTCACTTAAAGCATAGTTACAGCTGGCATTTTTTCCCCATCTAATCCTCATTAGTTCTTATTTCTCTGTGTTAAATGACATGAGCCACTTGTCAGCTGATGCAAGGGAAATAAACAAACTTCTGGCAGCAGAGATGACACCACTCCATCTCAAAACAACATCTTACATAATAACCTCAATGTCTTCCTAAAACACTTCACCCAACCAAACAAAACAGGGGGCGGAGGGGAAGGCCAATTCTTAAGAGGCTTCTCAAGTACCTTTCCAGTTAAGTAAGCAGGAGTTTTGCTTGAGTAAGGACTGAGAGTCTGTCCAAATCTTAAGAGAGTATTCCCTTGATTCACCTTTGCCATGAGAACACCTGAAACATGGTAGCTCTTGAAAAGCAGGTGGCACCACTAACAACACTTTAGGACAGGATGTGAAGAAAAATGTACACAAATGAACTAGCATAAGAGCATTTCAAGGGACAGAATGGACCCACTTGAGAGGAATGTGGCCAGTGACAAGGATTCATAACCATATTCTGGCAAAAAGAGATCATGAGGTCTTAAATGAGATGAATGCCTCTCCCATGCATCTCATCTGAGAGACTGCTTTTCCAGTGAAACGCCGCTCCCTACACCCTCCTGGTCTGTCTGTTGAACACTGGCCTGCAGAAAAGAGTGCCAGCTACTGAACCACCAGTGCCGCTGCCAGTAGAACCCCAAGGGAGCTCTTCTCCATAACCCTGTCCCCCGAGTACTCATTTATGCCTGTGAAACATAGGCCTAAAACCCTGCTAGATGGATCCAGGAGTGGAGCACTCTGGTAAGGTGCCAGAGACCATACAAGGAGCAAGCAAAGGAGACTGGAGCTTTTGGACTTTCCTGGGAGAGCTCCAGTATTCAGAATGGCAAGCCTTACCTCTCCCAATGTGGAGAGACCTGACTGAGCCCTTGTCTGCAATGCCCTGGCTGCAGGCGACTGGGAACCCCAGTGGATATTCCCTGCAGGATCTAATGCACAGAAGCAGCTACTAACACTGCTGATAATTTATACCCTGCAGCCACGGTGGGAGAAGCACTCACTCCTCTGGGCAGCAAGGAAGCAGTGGGACAAGGGACAAAGTGGAAAAGCATTGGGCAGAGGCTGGAAAATCAAGGGGCACTGCCTGCCATGGGCCCCCAGTCAGAGTATTCCCAAAGGGCTGCACCGTTCTGCTGTGGAAGTGCAGGCTTTCATGGAGAATACTGGAGCATAGTGGGATTCACAAATGGCTTTCACATGAAGCGACCAACCAAGAGGGAAGCTCATCCAGCATCTGAGATTTGCATTAGCTTCTGCCTCTTTGGATTGCTCTGGCCCTCCCAAACACAACTGCATAGACAGAACACACTCTTAGCTGCACACTCCTTTCGCCAGATCAGTCACGGGGGGGTGGGGGGTGGAGATTCAAGTCATCAACAGAGGAGAGAACTTATTTAAGTGTCACCCCTGGGAGACAGGTCCACTGCATAGAGCCCTGGAGAAGCACATCCACTGCCAGGCTCAGACTCTGCCAGTCACCTCTGGCTTGTCTCCAAGGTCTGAATTAGTTGCTTCCCATTTCATATAAGACATCTTGAACCTAAACAATCAGCTGAAAGAACAGATCACGTCAAAATATTTCTGCTTTGCCCTCCTACGAGAATTTCCCATCAGAGACCAATCCAATTAAGGTGCTGGCTATGAAATTAACCATAATTACAAGAGAGATATTTAATGTTTTGCATTATGATGAAGAAACAGAATGAAAATAAAAAAGAAGATTTGGTCCTTGTGAGATAACATAGAGCAATATAAGGGGGTGGGGAGCAAATTGCACAGGGAGAAGGCAGAAGTGAAAAGGAAAAGCCAGGATAAAAAGAAGAGAAGAGCAAAGGGTTTGAGACACAGAGGAAAATGATGGAGCAAGAGAATGGTAAAGAAAGGAAGCAAAGAATGGAGAAAGAAGAGTGAGAGAATGGGAGGAGGGAAGTTGGAAGGAGGAGGAAGGGGAGACGTGTACAAATCTCTCATGTTAATGTGCTGAGCCTGTTCATTAATGCAGGAGATTAGCAGTGCCCAATGTTTCAAGGGGAGTATTTATAACTCTCAAGTCTCATTTAGAGCCCTTCAGGCTAGGAAGTCTCAATGCAGAGAGAGACAGTTGGCTGGAGGGCTGGGAGGGGAACAGTGCAAGGCTGAAGCAAGGAAGGATCCTGCCAGAGACAGTACGTGGAAACCATCTGAGAATGAGGGACACAGGAAAGCTCAGTAAACAGGCATCCGAGCTGGAGATCTGGGGCTGGGTCAAAAGCACCCATAGAATTGTGCACAGAGAAGCTGTGCAGCTAATTGAGAGGCAGGCCTCTTGCCATGGCCATTGTTGGATACTTCAACAGTGACGTTCCCCTCCCCCCACAAGTATTTCTCTAGCCCTCATCACCACTGTATCCAAGTCCCCCACAAACATTCATTCCAGTTGGAACTGGAGTCCTACCCCATTTCACATGCCCAAGTGATACTTCTGTAGCTGCCTAGCTGCAATGTTTGGCACTTAAGGACAGGTTGGACTCTATTTCTACCCATGATGGAACAGGATTGCCCTGCACAAGTACCTGCTGGAAGTAATACGGAGGAGGAAGGGGGCTATCCATCACCTGGAGCAAGAGCAAGAGCAAGACCACTTATTGATGCAAAAGGAGACTCAAGTTTTAACCCTTCCTCTTCCACCTCTTCCTCCCCACCAAGTTACTCTGGCCATCAGGCAATGGGCCAAGCATTGCCTATAGCCCTCTCCAGTTCTCCTCTTGAAGCTAGCCCACTGTACCATACCATTAATTTTCACTGAATAAAATGAGGGACAAAGACAGGGGGACAAGGGTCCAGGTTAGAACCCAGGGTCCCTTCCTTTCCACGGCAGGACCCTTCTCACTGAGACACACTCCTGGCTAGTGCGTATCCTCCAGGCACCACATAACTTCCCCTCTTGGCTAGCCAGTGGGCCAGCTTCAAGAGAAGAGCTGGTGAATGGTCTCAGTAATGCCTAACCCATGGCCTAGTGGTCTGAGCCACTCTGCTTGACACATGTTGTATCCCCTCAGGGCTCTGTAGGGACTTAGACTCTGGGTGTCCCACAGTCTGGGCAAGTGCTCCAAGCATTAATCTATTGAGTTAAGAGGTAGGAGAGTCATTGTCCTCCTCTGGCAACAAACACTGGCAAGTCACATTTTCTTGTGACTAAAATTTCAGAACTTGCAGGATGTTATGTGTGTGCCTCTATGGTCCTGCTCTGCCTAACTCCATTTAATCAACCAATGCCCTGAAAACTGTGAGCCAGGCTAGCACAACTAGAGTCACTCTCCTGATTTAGACTAAAGCGAGGTGCCTCGGTAGCATTTGTTATGGCTAAGACTACTTAATAATTGCAAAGCTCCTCTTTTCAATACACTCAAAACTCCTCACAGCATGCCCATTTGGGGCTGACACTGACCCATGGAAGGTCTCTAACTTCTGTTAATACTTTCTAGAAAGGATCCCTTGAGCTGGCAGTAGGTCCAGGAAAGATGCACTGCTCTCCACTGCTAAAGCACTCTCTATTCCTCCTTTGACATGGCTACACAAAGCTAACTGGGACTTGCCCGTTGACCTGGACACTGTTATTATTAGCATTAGTACTTTTGACTAGTTGGGATAACATTGTTTTAAATTTCACGGAGATAAGGCTATGCAGAAACTACAGACAGAGGATTCTCTTCTAGTCTATTCCCGCCCTGCTCTCATCACCGTAGTATCTGAGCGCCTCCCCAGCACATAGCGGGATATGGCTAAAATCTGTCACATGGAGCTTGTTTTATGCTGCAGTTTCTCTGATGTTCAGGATTATATAGCAGGACTCATGCCCAGGCACAGTGTTTCCTAGGCTGTGGCTGTGGGGCTGTGGCTCAGTGCCACAAATGAATCCCATATTTTCTGTATTGTCATCTCCCTGCCTGTTAACCAAACTCACTGTTTAAAAACTACTGCTGTGCACCAAACAAGTTCTCCTTAAGGCACTTTCAACAGCTCCTTCTACCCTCACGCCCAGCTCAAGGTGCTCATCCTGCTCACCTTTAAATGGTTCCTTCTACTGAGCGCAACATGGCATTCTGGGCTTTGAACTCCACCTGCCATTGCGTTGCCCTGTCTTCTGTTATTATGAACCATGTTTATGACAGCCTAAGGACCAACTAAGAGTGGAGCCTCACTGTACCAGGTATTGCACAAACACAGAGCAGTAGTAGCAGTGTCTTTCCCAAAGAGCCAAATAGACAAAATAGGCACTGTGAAAAGGCAGAGAAATCAACATCGGCAAAAAAAGGCAAGTGAGTTCTATGTCTCTCTCCCTTTAGGCTTCTTAAGTGCTTCTGGTGTTTATCAAAACCTTCCCCTTAGTTTTGTTTAACTCAAATGCATTGGCTGCATCAACCAATTTTACAATCTCACTTCCAGTACAACTATGTCATAAACACTGGCAACACCACCAGTCCCAGTACTGAGATCAGGGCCTCTCCAGCGTCTCACAAGCTCAACTATTTACTTTTGCTCCTTGCCTCCTACTCTGTCACCTTTTGGCTACTGAGTTTCTTCTTGAGGGACTCTGCTAAAACAGCAATTGAAACAAATGATAGACTTTTCTTTTACCAAAAATTTTACTCCTTCGAAGAGCTTTCAGAGGTCAGAGAGGTGTGATTCGCTCTTACTGAAGCTATGCTGTGACATTAAGGTTGAGATTTTCAAAGCTCTATAGAGCAGTGGTTTCCAATTTATGCTGTGGCCCAGTAGGAGTGGGATGGGGTGTGCAGAGCTGGCTGCTCCCTCCCAGGGCTGCCCCGCCACACAGCTTTAACCCTGAAGGCCGCTTACCCGGGCAAACAGACAGGGATGTGAGCAGGGGGCTCATGCCACGACCCAGCAGCCAACCAGTCCACTATGAAACAATCATTACCTCCATGATCAGCCAACCTGCCACAGCCCGGTGGTTGGGAACCCCTGCTCTAGAGAATATAGAGTCCCAGCTTCTCTTAAAATTAACAGACAACATGTGTATACAGCCCCTAGATGGCTTGAAAATCCCAGCCCAGGTGCATCAAGGTGTTTTCAATATTTTTATCTTTGAAGTTTTTTCCAGCCAGTTTTTCCGATTGTGAATAAGACTAAGCTGATAATTCTTCTCACCTCTAGTTAGTTTTCAAAAGACTGCTATGACACTGACCACCTATTTGTCCTGTGTTTGATGGCTGTTTTTCAGGCAAGGGTGTGTATTTTAACTAGTAGTTCAGTCGTTGTGATCAGAGCATTCTGGATGGATGCCCAGAACCAGGAATGGGAGGGACTGAGGGGGCAGTCAGCCAGACCATAGATATGGGAGGGAGAGAAATAACCAATAAATAATGGCCACTTCCAAGAAGCCACAGGGATGCTTCCAGGAACTGGACAGGTTTCATGGAGTGACAGTAGCTTGTCACTGGGCAAACTGGTTATCTTCCTATTCAGCTGTGTGGCATCCCTCTACCCATGCACACAGCCCCTTTGTAGGTCACCTGTTTTAGCTCTGGGTTATCCTTTTACAGGTCCCCGTTTCCAGCCCCTGTTTCAGCATCTCTTGGCCTGGTGTATACTGGCCCCTTACTTTAGAACAGGGAACCCCTTAACAAACCTGCTGCCCCAGCTCCAATTTAATCCCTTTCCAATCTCACTATTTGTCACCACTGTGGAGTGACCAGGCCACGTTCTCTCCTCCTGCAGCACCTGCGACTTCAATGAAACTTTGCCCATTTTCCCAGCAGGGAATTTGGGCTGTTGTCTCTCTGAATGCTCTGGGTATTTACGCTCAAAATCCAGCCTAGATCCATAGCAACCACGTAGCTGTTCAGCCACCCAGGATCTCAGGCCACTCTGAATATGTCTCCACACCAGAGCTGGCACTGGCTGGCAGCTTCAGGGGCAGCTCATGCGAAAGACTAGGCAGAATGGGTCTGAGGGACACAAATGGGACATGGAGTCCCTCCTGACTTGTTCCTTCCAGGTCAGGATTGGGCAGAGCACCACAGATAAGCTTGTGCTGCTGCTACCCTTACTATGGATGGACACAGGCTCGCAGTCTTTGGGCCTGCTCATCCAAAGCTTTTACCAGCCCTGACATTCTCTGGAGATGTCAGGGCAGGCGGACATGGCTGGACAGTCTCATGGAAACAGTTCTGCCTTGTTGCCTTAACAAGTATTTTAATGACAATGTCCTCCCTCCAGAGTGCTGGCACCAGGGGCCCATTGGCCATGAGAGGGTGCTGATTGCCAGTCCTGTGATTCCAGGCAGGTCCAGATCATGTCCATAGCTGTCATGGGCAGGTACCTCACAGCCAAACCTGCAATCATTGGGCTTCTGTTGGAGCCTGGGTAAGAACCCCCTGCCTGCTCCTAGGGCCCCCAGTCAAGCTCTGACTCCTTCCTGGGCCAGCTGGCCCAAGCGGTGCCTCATCCTGTTGCTGTCAGTGATGGATGAAGCTTGGCACTTCCCGCCTGTGCTAAAGAGGAGACAAGGCCTTTCATGGCATTTATTAGCATTTATTCGATTACCCAGGTCAAGCAGACAATTAATGCTGCTGCTTGGACACAGCCACCTCTGAACAATCTGTCTTGTGAGAGCCGCTCTCTGCTTGCAACGCCTCTTGAGCGCAGGGGGCAAAGCTCATGCTGTTCCCGACAGCAGAGATGGACAGGATGATCCATCACCTTGCCACCTTCCTGGGACAAGCTGGACATGACCATCCTCCCCTGACAACAGCACTGACCAGGGAGGGAGGAGGAAGAAACTGTGACAGGCTAAAGGTCCCAAGTCCTCTCCCCAATACACTGTTCATCCCTGTTGAGCTGTAAGCACATCCTAAGGGGGCTAGCAGCACCTGTGATTAGTGATAAGCCTTTCATTGTCTCTACTTCATCTCCAGAGCCTCAAATGGTGACCACCCTGCCTTTCTCCCAACCTTGAATAGGTCTTCTCTTGTGTGAAGGATGCCATTGCCTTCACCCTGCACTTCTTCCTCACCTCATCTCTACCTTGGCAAGGGAATCTTTTTCTTGGCAGCCACTAACTAATGAGGGGTTTCTAGTGCCAGTCTGCTTCCCTTCTCTCAAGAGAATAGCCAAGATACACCTGCAAAAACCTGTGGACTTTCCACTGCCAGGAAACAGCATCTCAGTGGGAGCTGCAGCCTCACTGACAGGTAATAAATGCAGGACAAATGGAGAGGGAGAAGAGATAAAAATAACTCCTAGTGCAGTGGGAGTACCCAGGGAGAGAGAGACACACACAGAGAGGTGCAGAGGAAGAGCACGTGGGGAACTGGGTGAGGGGAGTAAATGATAGAGGATCAATTCCTGAGCTCCTGTACATTGGCAGATCCACCACTGGCTTTGAGGGAACTAGGCTGGTTTACACCAACCAAGGATGTGGCCTCCAGTATGAGAGCAGGGGGAGTGACAGACAGTATGAGGGAGAAGGAAGAGATAAAGGAGGTGGAGTGAGAAACCAGAGGGAAGGGAGGATGATAGAAAACAGGAGAGGGACAGAGAGATTGCAAGGAGCATAGAAGGTGAAAGGAAACAGACAGAGGGAGAGAATGAAAAAGCCTCTTGCAGCAGTGCAAGAGCTTTGCAGCCAGTTCCCAGGCTTGGGGAGCCCCTGGATCAGAGGCAGTAGGCTTCCCTGGCTCAGATTTGCATTGATGATGCTCATGCATTTAACCACTGTCCTTAACATGTCACATGCGTGCTGGAATGCAAAGGCCTGATTAGTCCATCTTCTGTGCATGTGCAGCTCTGGGATAAACAGGCACTGGGAGCTTTGTTTGTGCAAGATTTTTCTGGTTCCTGTGAATTCTTGGAGATCAACCACACGTGCATGGTACAGTGCATGGCATGCGCAGTACACTGAGCTTCTTGTTCCAAAGCACAACACCAACCCCCACCCATCCACAACCCCAGCTCACACGGACCATGCCTTCACATACTGTGAGACCCCAAATGCAGGTATCACGTAAGTTAGAACTCAGCCTTTCTCCAATCCCTACACCCTCAGCAAAGTGATGCCAATATTCAATGTTCCCCACTTCTCTGCTCTTCTTCGCTGGTGTTAATGGGGGTAGCACCACTGCCCTGCCGTGACGCCCCCACACTCCAACATCTTCATTCTGTTGGCATCCACCCGCCCTTTCCAGCCATTCCTTGTCCACTATGAAACAGTCATTACCACCATGATCACATGCCGCTTTGTCCCAAAGGACCCCTGTGTCACTCGGTGCAGGGGATGGAGGGTGTGCCTTTCATGAGTAGTTCTTTGATGTTCTGTTTTCTCCTGGCTTGCAATGTGTGAGCCCATGCCTTACACTACCACACACGGAGGGAGCCAGGAGCAGCGGGGAGAGGAGGGATCCAGGCACACAAGTGTCCTGCACACACATGTACCCCCTTACCTGACCCAAAGCGGAGACGGACACAGCAGCAGTGGAGCCAGCAGTGGGGGCAGCAGCAGCTGATCCCCCTAAGGTAAGTGGGCAGAGGGACTGGACACAGCTGAGC
>NW_017728911.1:5565690-5576462 GCF_001723895.1 Crocodylus porosus | reverse complement strand
GATCTCGTGGCCTGTTACAAACTAGTCAGGGGGAATCAGCAGGCACTGGGGGAGTCCCTGTTCCCCCGAGCACTGCCAGGAGTGACTAGAAATAACGGTCACAAGCTGGCAGAAGGTAAATTCAGATTAGACATCAAGAGGTGCTACTTCACGGTCAGGGCGGCTAGGATCTGGTACCAACTTCCAGGCGAAGTGGTGCAGGCTCCTACCCTGGGGGTCTTTAAGAGGAGGCTAGATGTACACCTTGCTGGGGTCATTTGACCCCAGTACTCTTTCCTGCCATGCCGGGGGTCGGACTTGATGATCTGCTTAGGTCCCTTCCGACCCTACTAACTATGAAACTATGAAACATTGTCAAACCCTGCTTTGAAGACAGAACTATTAATTTTCTCATGGGGTTCACCTGATGCTCATCACTGCAGTGTCTGACTGCTTCCCAACATAAATTAATTACACTCCACAACACCCCTGTGAGGTGAAGGGATGGTATTATCCCCATTTTACAAATGGGGAACTGAAGCAGAGAGAGATTAAGGTCAAAAGTGTCCACTTATTTTGAGTGCCCAATTTGAAACACCTCGCACCTGATTTTTCAGAGTACTTAGCATTATTCAGCACTTAATGAATTCAAAGCACAGTTCCCATGGATTCCACTTACACAGTGACTGCTCAGCAGCTTTGCAAACCAGAACCTAGAAAATGAAAAACATGCAACCAGTAGTCCCTTCCTGGCTTCTTATAACAGCCCTAGTGTCCTTGCCCAGCCAGCCCCAGCTTCCATTTCTGGGCTCTCTGTCCAAGTCCCAGCTCCCCCTGGTCTCTGGTCTCCTTCAAGCTCCTTGCCCCAATCTCTGTGTTCAGCCAGTCTCAGACTCCACTTATCCAGTCCAGACTGCTCATATGGCCTCACACTCTCTGACCCCCACAGGCTTTTCTTTTCCTTTGAGCCTTCAGCTCCCAGCTCAGTCTCCCCCTTTTATCTCCCAGGTCACAGTCCCAACACCATTCCCTCACTCCCATGCACTGTGTCCCAATATACTCCTACAGTCCAACAAGAAGACATGCCAGACATCCATAACAACAAGTAGTAGAATATTATGCAGAAGGGATGTACCGTGGGGGTCTGTGTTGGGAGGGATTCAAGGGCAGATGGTCTATATGAGTATATAGTATGATGGTATATATGCAAGAAAGTCCAGGAGAGGGCAAGTATAACCAACAGAGGATATCTTATATGTGTGGGGATGTAGCAAAGCATGCAGAATCAAGCGGGTTGCAGGGTTTTGACAGGACTGCATTAAGTCCATGAACTAAACCAGACGCTTGGATCTGAATCTCTTTGAATTTCAGGACGGTGCTGGCATCCCAGGAGCCAACCTACTTCCAGTTTTGGCTCCAAGTTGGATTCAGAACTGACTGAGGTCTGTTCTCTGCTGCGAAGGTGGGTGAGCCCTTAGGAGACCAAGTCACAATCCCAAGCTTGCCCTAATTAAGCCTAGAGCCCACCCCAAGTCCCAGATCTGGACAACATTTCCTTGAACTGCCCCTCTGCTAACCTTTTAAATGATTTCTGCAACTAAGTGGAACATTCTGACTTGATCTGCCACTGGGAAGGCTATGCCAAGATATGGCACCTACCCCCATATTCATGACCATTTTTGACGTGCTTATCTTCTTTCTGAACTCCTCAGAACCAGGCCAGGAGGAATCCCAGCAAATCCAGGCCACAGAGCCTTGCTCCTGCCAAGCTATGCTCAGGTAATTCTCCTAAAAAGCCAGAGAAACTCTATGGCATCAACACCCATGACTCATCCAGGGCCACGGTGACAGAAGACACCAGCCTCCTATTTATCAAAGGCAGTGAAATTGCTCTCACATTCTCTTGCCCTACATACATTCCCCTCCCTTGTGCCAATTTTTTTTCTCCTGGATGGAGAGAAAAATCAACTTGAAAGAAAATTGAGGCCGTGGCCTTTTGTTGTATTTATTTCTTTATTTTTCTTGTGCTGTTTGGTTTGAGTTAAGTATTTAAAGACTGTCTTAAAGGCTGGCTTTCTCCTCTCCCCTCCCCAATTGGCTTTGCTGGCACCTTTCCACTAGAGCTGTCTCTTCTTGCACTGGAAAATAAACAGAATCTTGTTCCCTTGGGTTCCCTGCTTTATCAGATAAGGGATGGGAGCTGCTGAATCAGCAGCTTTCAGGATCCAGCTAAACATGCTTTTCTCCTCATTCTTTGATTCACTCTCAGCCTTGAACCAAGTGTCCTTGTCCCCTTGCCTGCTGCAAACTGAGGCTGTAGTATCAAGGCTTTCAAAGACAAAGATACATTTAGAGCCTCTGTTTCAGGATCCCACCCTGTGAAGATCAGCATCATTCTGGTGGGGATTCAAGGGCCTAGGTGAAGGTGTCTAGCTTGCCTGGGGTCAGGATGGAAGCAGAGAGCTGGGGAGGGATCAGCACAACATTATGGATGAAGAATAATATGGCAAATATTATGCTACTATATAAAGCAATGGGGCACCTGCACCAGGAGTACTGTGTTACTGTACCCAGTGAGTACAGGAGTACTGTGTTAATTAGTCAACTCCACAGTAAAGTGCATGTGTAGATGCACCCAGTGAGACAAAGGACAGGAACAGTTCCCAGATATGGCTGCCAGTGTCCCATTACACAGCCCTTTGCCAGGGTGACCAGGCCTGCTCAAGGATGTACCATGCAGCAATTTTTTGGCCCCTGGTAGATCTTTGTAACCTTTGTCCCAGTTCTACATATATCCTCTGCTTTTACAATAAATCAGGGAGTTTAACTGTCTAAACATTTCAGTTCTGAAATATGTTCTAAATACAGAAACCCAAAAAGGGAGAGCACGGAGTTTCACTTCCAGAGCAGACACCCATCTGTTTTCATAATCATTTCTGCTGTCTCTTCGAGGGACCTTGCCTTCCTTCAGAATCTTTTCACTCTCCTTCTGCCTGTCACTTCCCTCCTTTCTTCCTCCAGTTCCTGGTCTCTGCTCTGTATCCCTTTATATAAACTGCCTGTCCTAGGGTCTTGTTCCCCATGTTGCATCTCCCTCCAACCTGTCCCCTTCTCTCAGGGTCTGTCCCATTCTCCCTTGACCCATTTGTGGGGACTCTGTTCTCCTCTACTTCTGTGCCGCCCCTTCCTTTACACGTCTCCCCTAATCAAAGACCTTTCTGCCCCCAAACTGCTTGCCTGTTGTTAATTCCCTCCACCCCCTGCCCTATGCCTGCCAAACGCAGTCATTATTAGGCTTAGTTTTACAGGAGGACTATTGAGAAGCTCATAAGTCTAATTTTTCTTGGATCCTTTCCTATAGAGCACCTCCTACTATCACCCTTTCCTATACCTTGTAAGTGCTCTGGCTTCATCACAGAGGAAAGACAATCCTGGGTAGCAATCTGCCCAGGGTGCTTTTTGTTCTATGAAATACATGTCTGCTCACCATGCATGATGGTCTGTGCTAAGAACTATGGCAAGAACAAGGCAAGCCTATTGTGCAGACATCACCAAGCAGCAGCAGACAGCACTTTACACTCCATGACTCTAGCTTGCTTATCTGAATGGCTTACAAGGTTTCCTAAGAGGAGCTTCTCCAGCCTGCTTGTCATCTCAGCTAAGGGAGAAAGCTGCTCATTCACCTTCTGCCTGCTTTTCCCCATGGAGAAAGCTTGCTTTGGGCTAATGCATAAAATGGTGCCATATTCTAAAACCTCTGGGAACAGCTGATGGACACAGTCCTCTGCTTCCCGTGTGGCTGAAAGGGTCCAACACTCTCCCTCCTCCTGGCCACACCACTGGCTTCAACAGAATACCTCCAAAGTGAGCAGAGTGGGGAAATCTGGGAGAAGACCAGGAGGCCTGATACTGCTGCAGTAAGATGCTAATCTCAAGGATGCCTTCAGGACAACTGCGTTACTGCCAGCTTCACACGAAGGTATGTGAGACTAGAATCTGACTCCCACCCTTAGTAATTCAGCTGGTTCCATTTTTAGTCCTAACGACTCATTTCAGAGGCTCTAAAATACAGAAGAAAGTCCTGCCTGTCCTACCACCAATGTTATACCCTGAGGCTGGAGAAAATGCTCCTTGTCTCAATCATTCTGCAAGATTAGAAAACACATGAGATCTCTTGTACTCCTGCTGGGAAAGGAAATCTGAGGCAGGCAATCTGAGCTCTGAGTCAGTGGATCAGGTCTGCTATATAGTGGTGGTGGGCAGCAGTAAAAGCAACAAAATTCATGGCAACTGACTTCAGAGCCTGGAGAGCATATTTTGTTTCATAAACATCACATCTTTTGCCTGGGGGGAAGGTCTGACTATCTCCATCTCTTAGATGGGGCAAATGAAGCACAGAAGTGGAGTGCCTTGCTCCTCTTTGGTCATGCAATGATCCAGGGGCAGAGCCAGAAGCAGAACTCAGGGGTCCTGAGTATCACTCTGCTGTTCTAACCACAAAGTTCCAGTGTTTCCGAGTAAATGCGACAACAGTGACAGCTTGGGGAGCAAGTAAATAGAGAAATAAATGACTCAGAAAAGCAATTCTCTCCCACCCACTTCAGATGCACTTAATTTTCCCCACTGCTGATAGCTCCAGGTCTGAAAGGTAAAGTGGATGTGAAGGGGAAAGACAAGTTTGGCTTGGCTTGACTCCTCACACTTACAGGTGGTGTTCAGAAGAATAAAAAGAGTTTCCCAAGCAGGTTAGATGGTTGGCCTCCCTCTATCATCAGCTCTGAAAATTAGAACTGCTGTGCTTTTCTGTCATTTCTATCACCCCCACAGCTCTTGTACCCAACAGGATGGACTAACTCTCTGTCTGTGTGAGTTAGACTGCAAGGTGCATGGTAACACTGACCAAAGGGACCTGAAGTCCCCTGCGGTTCAGTGGTAGAATCCTTATCTGCCACACAGGAGACCTGGGTTTGATTCCTGAATTCTTATACAACTATAGTCATGGAGGCACCAAATGTCTTGGACTCAGTCTGCCCTTTGGATTCTGTCTCAATGGCCTAAAGGGAGAATGGAAAGTCTGGGTAGCCTCAACTCCTCCATACTCCTAACTAGACATATGTGCTGAAGGTCTGGTTGACCTCTCATGCGTACACCATGATCCAGTAGGATCTACGGTTGCCATACCAATAATAACTGCCAGAGGGACCTGAAGGTCTGAATTGCAGGGTGGTGGGTGGGAGCAGAGGAGACAGAGGAAAAAAAGAAGGGGCAAGAGACAATAATATAAAACAGAACTCTCCACACAGAACAGCTCCAACCCAGTATCATGAAGACAAACCACATGAACCTGGTGTCTTCTCTGTTCTCTCAGTGGCTCTCATCCATCTCCTGTGCACTGGACGCAGAAAACATCAGCCAGGCATCAAAGCAGGAACAGGACTAAAGGCCAAACATTGGCCCCATTACTCAAGATGAGTAGCCTCTTATTCTATCAGTGAGCCCATCAGCTGCAGTGGCATTCTAATGCAGGATGGACAGCTCATAGAAGGTCCACACACACTGGTCACCAAAGTATTCCAAGATCCAGGGCTGGGATTTTTTAGAAGCATCTAATTGAGGAGTAAAACTGAGCAAAAGCTAGTATTTCCACCTCGTGAACAACTCTGCCCTTTCCAGCAATTGTTTTGGTTCCAAAATCAGGACAGAAATTTGATTTTCATGGAATTAAAATTCCCCCCCCCAAAATGTTGGTTCTGGAAATCCTGAACTCTCTCTGGAATCAACATGTTTATTGAATTCTCTTGGAATCCTTTGTTTTGAGTTAGTTTAGTGTTAAACTCCATTTTTTCTAGAGAGGGATATTGCCTTCTAGGAACTGTAGTTCTGGAAGCTTGATACCCCCATCCTCCCATACAAGGTATGCTTGTCTAGCTGAACTACAGCCCCCATAATGGACCCAGTATGAGTTTTGATGCCATTTGTGGCTGGGAGTCAAATTACATTATGAGAGATGTAGCTCCCCCCAGGAGAAAATTGAGGCTTGAATTACCCATCCTATGATGTGCCACGAAGGAAGTGCAGTTTTTCTTGAATTGATACAAAATGGAAGTTTGATTCAGTTAAAAAAATTAAATATTGCAATTCAGGTCAAGCAGACCCAAAATGTTTGTTTCAATTTTCTATTGGGAAAAGTGGCATTTTTGGGGCCCCTTAATTCTTTCTCTTCCATTGAACCTCACAGGGAAGAGGAACAGAATGGAAATTGCAGGGTAGATGCCCTTCTGTGTCCCAGCTGAGCAAGAGCCACATGAATGCCAGCTTTCTGGGCAACGGTACCCTGATACGTCCTGGCAGGGTTATGTTTGGTTGCTTAGTTCATCAGCTCAGCTAACACCCCAGCAGATCTGTTTTCACCTTCTCCTAGAGACTGGGGCTGGATGCAGTGTGGACTGGGCTCCCTCTCAGCCTCAGCAGTCCAAAGGATACCTAACTCTCACATCCATGAGTAAATGATACACAGCAGCAATGCTATAAAATGTTAATGGATCCATCCATTACAACATCAGTTCCTGTAGTTTTTGTCATCATCTTAAGTCTAACAAAGGCAAAGCTGAACCCCTAATATTTTGTCCTACCTAATAAGACCATCATTATCTGTCATTCTCAAGTATCATCCTTTCCCTCTCACACTCAGACCAGTCATTTTTGTCTCCTCACTTGATCCACACACTCAGGCTGTGCCAAATACCCAATTCCCCCTCCAAACTCTCTCTCTCTCTCTCTTTGCTGAGCCTTCAGCTCTCCACTAACTACTGCACCTTTCCTCCCTGGCTTCCCTACAACTCATCTCACCTCCAGCCTTAGTTTAATATAAACAGAACTGCTACAATCATCTCAATTTCCTGCCACTCTGCCCATGTCACCCACTGTGCAAATCTTGGCAATTGCTCCTCCTTTTCAAAGCCCTGTGGTTTTGCTCCAACTCTGGCTGACGTCAATGGGAGCATTTCCGTTGACTTCAAGAGGAGCTGAGTCAGGCCCAAAGGTTCAAACTGCTTATCCTGGCCTTCAGGGTTTTCCACAAGGCTGCTTCTTCCTGTTTATATGCTCTTGTCTTTCATTGCATCAACCTCTTCACTCCTCCTGGGCACAGAAGTGGCTGTCATTCTCAGAGTCACAATTTGGCCCCTGGTTCTTGCTTGCTCCAGAAGGAAAGTAAACAATGGTAGAAAACTTCTCTGAAAGTGGTATGAGAGAAGAACTGGGAGCTAGGAAGAGTGGGAATTTAAATGAAGTGGAAGTAGAAGAGAAACTGTATGATGACGACCCAATGTGATGGTCCCACTAATTACCATATAACATTAAACTGGGGGAAATAGGAGTCATCATCATGTACAACATATAACATCATGAGGTAGTGATGATATAAAAATCAGGTTTTTCCATTGTAGAGAAAGAGAATAATTCCCTCAACTGAGCTCACATACAGAAGGTAGGGAAGATATGCACCTTTATAGATTAACTAAATTACACACACAAACACAAGCACACACAGCACAAGCTTTTGTGAATCCAAGTTCACGCAGAAAGCAGAGTATAAGGAGATGAAAAGGACTATTAGTGTCTTATTCTAGCAATTGGTAATGAAAGAAAAGATACTGCTCATCTCCATTGCTTCTCTGTGGAGCATAGGGCTGCCACTGAGAAACAAGCACTGCCCACTGGCTCCTGGATAGAGACTTAAAGGGGTCCTGGATCTGGGTGAATGCAGACTGGGAGCAAGCACATGGGACTGGCTTTTCAGGGATACTCCCAAGCTTGGCAAAGAATCTGTACAGACGTGGGCTCAGCATTCAACAGAGCTGGCCCTACATAACCTGAGGGAGCAGGGACATTATATGAGGTCTGTCAGATTGTAAGAGATGGCAGTAACACATATGTCAGAAATAGAGCATAGGGCCACTACGCAAGATTCAGATTTGAACTGGCCCTGGCCCTGCTGATGAAATCCAACATGGCGCTGTCCTTTCCATCATGTGGCAGAGGGCTAGGTGCTGGGAGTGGAAGATAAAGGCTTCTAGTCTCAGTTCCTGAAGTATGTGTTATTGATGGGATCGCTGTGTCTGTTGTGAACAGCACATGAGTTGGTATAGGAGTCCCATCTGCCCACCCAGCAACTGCCATACATGAGCAGTGCCCTCACAGTCCAGTGGATGTACCCAAGGCAATACCTGATGAAGTCTATTAATCCTCATAGAGCCATGGTTTGTTCAGTTGCACTTGATAATTCAGTGACTGTAATTACAGTATAATTACACCACAATTGCAATGTTATTATAAAGTGATTTATCAAGCAATGAAATTAGACCTCAAGTTACAGGGTCTGATATTACTTGCATGTACCAAGCAGTATAACTTCAGCATCATTACAGCAAAAATGTATTAAGTATGAAACTAAAGGAATAATAAGTAATTCAGTCATGCAGTTAACCTTCTAGTTATGTGAAACAGTGGTAATTAGAGGTATCACAAAGTAATTATGTTAGAGTTGTAGCACAACTACAGAGTATTATAGTAACTGTATAACTATTAGTTTTGTAATTAATTCCTTGACTCGTTCTACACAAAAGGCATTGGGAAAACCTCACTCCTTCCTAAGATTGGGAAGCCCATCCTCCAAGTCATTTCTGACTGCATCAAATCTAACATCTTCCCATCTGGACAAACCTGCAATTAAGCCCAACCCCGCAGCTACCAAGGAGCTACCTTCTAAGAATACAGGTTCCCAGGCTGCTACAATCCGAATGAGGTGTTTTCCACCCCTGTTTCGACAGCTTCCTGTAATCCCAGGCTGTTTACATCCAGACTTACAGGAAAGAGTAAAAAAGAACTCCCCTCATGCAGATAACTTGCTACCTAACTAATGGGGTTGGGACAGACCTGCTAAAACAGTGCATTTTAATGAGTAGAGGAGATCTACGTTACATCTCAGATTGCTCAGCCTTGAAACAGGCAATTGAGGAAACAGCAAAGACTGCCTGTAAAAGTGGGCTGGAAAATGGAGGGCAAACTTGTGGGTGACAGTTCCTTTGCATCCACGGCAGGACGTTGGAAGCTCTGAACCTAGCAGGCAAGAGCAGAGCTAGAAGGATACTGATGTGAGCAGAGGCTAAGACATTTAAAAGCTTCAGAGAGAGATCAGTTCTCTATAGTTATATAAAGCCATGAATCTCCCTGCATTGCACATTACAGAAAGGAGCCAGGAGGAGATTGAGGGAAGGCAAAAGGGATGAGGACAGTACTGAGCTTAGGAAAAAATGCCTCTGTGTCTCTTCCTCTTGCCCTGTCTCCAGCTCACACCACCTAAGAGACAGAACAAAACTGCACTGGAACTTTAAACCCCAGTGGGCCAGGGATGGTTTAAATGGAGACATGGTCTTTGGATGGCAGGAGGGACACACTGGCATAGACAAGAGGAAGCCACCAAACCTTTACCTCAAAAGAAATGTGTGGAAAAGGTTCCTAAAGCCAGACGAAAAAGTACCATGGGACATTAAAGCAGCATCCTACTCATTTTTGTGAGCTATGGCAGATGGGAAGCAAGTTCTCCTAAGGATTGGGAACAGGATAATGGAAGGTTTCAGATACTTGAGGGCTATAATTAACAGACAGTGGGGGATGTGACCTTGCCAAGGCTGGATAACTGAGGAGGTGCTGCCATTCCAATTTCAGGGAAGAGAGGATGGGGGTGGGGGTGTCTGAGCCAGGGCCCTGTACAGGCCCCTGAAGTCTGTAGGAGTGTCATTTCAGCTCCCCATCTTTACCCAGTTCATTTTACTTCACTGACTGTGTACACCCATTTCCATAGTGCTCACCACTGTAATCTGTGCCTTAAAGAGTTCAGAGCTAGTGCACTTGCCACAAGTGGGATGGGAAAGAAAGGGTTAACCCTCACTGAAGGAGCTGGGGTTGGGAGAGGGACAAACCCCAGTGCAAAGCACGGTTAACAGCCCAGTTTGGTGCATGACAGAGAACAAAGAGGCAAAGCCCCAAGTGGGGAAAGAGGTAAACCTCTGAGCCGACTCGCCTGGTCCTTCACCAACACGCTGCTGATCAAACACAGGCACCACAGTCTTCGGGTACCTGCTGTGCCAGGGAACAAATGCCAGGGACATGCGTAGCACCCACTGTGACTATGGTGTGGGGCTGGGGGCTTCCACTCAGCAATGTGACCCAGCGCTGCTTCTGAAACAGGCCCTACAGAGCCGCAGTGCAAGCCTGCTTGTCCGTGGCAGGAAGGTGATTTTACTTTGGAAGGAGGAGGCTGTGTCTGTCTAGCTGCTATGGTGACAGGGACACCGAGGGGCTCAGAGCTGTGCTGGTGAGCTACCTAGAAAGAGGCTGGAGAGCCGGGTGGTGTGATCCAGCACTTGCTGCCTGGCAGAGGGTCCTGCTCAGTCCCGCACACACGCATCAGAGCTGAAGCAACTGCCCTATTTTCTTCCCCGAGCCTGCCAGCTCCGGCGTCCCGAGCGAACCAGCCCCCTCGCTCCCACACGCTTTCACATCCCAGGCAGAAGGGACAGCCCCTGGGGCCCGATCCCGCCGGCGAGGCAGTGGAGCGGGGCTCGGCCGCCGCCTCCAGCCCCTGGAAGCTGAGACCACCTCTGCGGGAGCTGGGGCGGGCTGTGCCCCACACCGGGGGCCGGCTGCCCCTTCATGCAGCCCAGGCTGTGGGGGGCTCCAGGCCTAGCCCTGCCCGGGCTCAGGGACCCCCGCGCCGCGCCCCCGGCCGG
>NW_017728911.1:5522118-5564540 GCF_001723895.1 Crocodylus porosus | reverse complement strand
ACATGTTAAGTGCCACTGTTCAAAGGGGTCTCCCACTGCTGCCCCTCTCCTCCCCCATGGCCCCAGCTGTAGGGACTAGATTTTGCTGTGGAGAGAGTGCCCCAGCAGCTCTTAATTTTGGGCTGCACAGTACTGAAATGTCTAGCACAGTCACAAGTGGACAGCTCAGACTCATTGTGTGTAGCGCAGGGCAATGTTTCATAAGCTCCTGTCCCCTTCCTTAATTGACAGGCACTGTCTTTTAGCTTTGCAAACGATCCGCATTGTCAGCAGCTTCCAACAGAGGGTGCCAGCATGGCACACACAGTCTGGTACAGCTGGTGGGGGGGGGAGATTGGACAGCAGGGGAGAATAATCAAAGCCAAGGGAAAAACAAGGAATCAGCACCCATCAAAGACCCTGATAAGATCACCTGTACTAGAAACTGCCCATCAGATGCAGCAAAGCCAGACTGCGATAAGATCACACGTTGCTGAAACAGCCCATCTGATACAGCATTACCTAGACACTTATAAAATCATCCGGACTAGAGGATGCCCATCTCACAGCGTATGGGCAGGCTTCTGTATCTAATCCAGCACACCGCATTTATAACAGATAGGTGAGTTCTTGCAGAGGGTGGGTGCTGGCTGGTCAAGGAGCACAGCATCTCGAGCGCTCCGTTTTCCACATAAGGAAACTGAGGCACGGAGAGACTAAATACTTACCTCCAAACCACACCATGGATTAAAGTCATGGTCAGGAACTCCTGGCATCTGGTCTCAACTAGACCACAGTCTCCTCACGCTAGCAATACAAAGTGCTGTGGCTTCTTTTTGCTTGCATGAATGACGATGGATGCAGCACTCAGTCTCTCATGGCTAGAAATGGATGAGCCAGTTTGAACCAAATAAGTGGCCTCTGGCTTTTCCATCAGGCCCTGCCCAAGCTCTCAGCTTGTGTGATAAGGCTCCTCTTAGTCCTACAGCCTCTCAAGACACTTAGCCCACCAGAAGCATCCTACTTTCCTTCTTCCTGCTGACAAAGGAGAGCAGTCAACCAGAAGTATGTGACCTGCTCATCACCAGGTTGTGATGGGGACTTCTTAAGGGTGGACATGAACTGGGGTGGGGGAAGGGTTGGAGGAAGGAAGCTCAGGGCTGCTGTAGGCTTAAATGTATCAGATATTTCAATAAGGTTCCAGGTTTTGGCTTATCTGGAAACAAATGTCTGAATCATCAGAGATTTACCCATTACTGCATACAAAAATAATGGGTTCCAGAGGATATAGTGATGCCCTTTCCTGATAATGGGCAATGCTGTACAGCAAACAGAGCACCCTTTGCTTCTAATGGAGACTGACTTATTACAGCAACATTAGTTTGATTTGCCTAATGACCTCGCTCATATCCTACTAGTGATAATGGATGCAAGCTTTGCTTCTAATGGCCCTGGCTTTTCCCATTTCCTTCTCGAAGATCCATGCCATTCTGTCCCTCCTCTGCCCACCTGTCCCCAGGCACAGGAAACCTCCTTTTAGCCAAAGAGGGTTAGAGGCAGCTGCATTTGGACCCATTAACAAACACCATCTGACATGCTAGCCAAAGAAGACATTGGAGAGACATGCAGGGCTTCCTCGAGCTTTGTAAATTACCTGGGAACCAGATCCTACCAGACACTCTAGATGGGGCCTCAACAGTCGGTGGAAGTTTTTAATGATGATGATTTGGTCTTCATCCACAAGCCATGTAATTGATTCACCAATGGATACTGGAACTGGATAAGATCCCCATACTTTTAAATGCTCCAGACAGGCCTTGCATAAGCAAGAGCAAAGCAAGATTTTTTCAGGGTCCTGTCTGAATGGAGCCTTCAAGCCAATATCAATGACCCAGTAACTCACTCGCTGCCCCAAAATCTTCCTTTGGCATTGGAAATAGGGGGGAAGAAAACCTCTGCAGCAGCTCCCCCTGGCCCTGTCCGGAGATGTGACAGGGAGGCACAGAGCCTTCTGGGTACTTAAGCAGCAGCAGGAGAAGGGGGAGCAAGATACTTGACACTCCAAGCCTCCTCTTATTAGATTAGGCTCCTGAAAATTTGTAAGGCATTTGCTGGCTCCCAGGAAGGACAGCCTGAATCTGGCTGCCAAGAAGCCACCTCTGGAACTAGTAGAAATACAATTTATTATCCTCCTTCCAGCCTGTCCATTTGCAATGGAAGGAAATAAAGAGGAGAAAATAAAACTTGCCAGGCTAAGCTTGAATCAACTCTCATAACTTCAGTTTGTCTGTTCAGTGCCCTGAGCCCTTACACATACATGCTCTAAATATGCATGCATACGTAACACAGTCTGTTTCAACAGGCCTACTAAGACTTTTGCTCTGTACAAGATTATCATTATGTTATCATTAACTAATACCATACGTGTGTAAATGGCACTTCACAAGTCTAGACCAGACATGAAACTGAAAATAGGAATAAGGCACAGGGCAAGATGCAGGACTGCACTTCAGATTGCCAGGTCTTCAGCAGAGGGGGGAAATCTGATTTATGCTTTTAAAGTCCCACTGAAATGTAGCATACCTTGTAGCTTATAATAATGCTAAAAATAGATGCTGGTTTTCTAAAGTGAAAGGTGGTGAAGAGATACAGAGTTCACCTTGATCTTACCAAAAAGATGTAGCATATGCCCCCCAGAGAGATAATCACTGTAATATTATTGAGAACATGTGATCATAGTGATACAATATATCTGTATCTATAGCTATATTTTACTATGAACATTTATACAGTGAACACAAGCGTGCTGATAGGCTGCAACTTGGACTATCCTATACATCTCATATAACATACTGCTGGCTGCTAACAAATCATTACTAGTAATGGCAATAATTCTGGGAGGGAGGGTCTGGAGTTTAATAAAGAGAAAAGATAAAATGCTTTGTAGGTAAGAGCAGTAGCATTCGCACATACTTGCACTTTAGAAGTATGTTCTGAGAGACAGAGAGAGGGTAGGGGCTTAGGGAGGGCTGGGAAATGAGATCAATGGAGATGGGTGGAACTCTCTGCACCAATGCTCTTGACCTGCCAAGTGTGAGACTCAATGTGGAACAAAGATCCACCCCTGTTGCCCCCTCCCAACCCCACCATCAGCCCAGGAAGCTGAACATGACGTGGGATCAATTCCTCTTGCATAAATTGCATTTTCTATAACCTCAGCTTAACGATTTTTGACTTCAGCATGTTGATAAAGTGACACAGCAAGAAAAGGATGAAAACATCAAATGCATGAAGATCAGAGGTAAATCAGAATCTGAAAACGGCCTCTATTGTGGTCCAATTTAAATCAATATGAATGTTGCTGCTTACTTCCTTAGTTGCAGGATCAAGCCCTTGGTGGGAAAGAAGAGGGGTTTCAGCTCTAAAGGCAGAGTCACTTAAGAGACACATTAGAGGCAGCCTCGCACCCTACCTGAGGAAGTGACAGTCGCCTCAGTACTGCTCACTAGGTGGCAGCATTAAAGAGTAGACAGAAGGATCCTGAAAGCTGAACAGGGACTGGCTTTGTGGTTAATCTGCAATTGCTATGGGAGGGTTGAGTCGGAGGCCCTTTACTTTGCAGCTCACCTTTCCCAGGGAACACGCAGGAACCGAGCTGGCAGTGCCTGCAAGCAGCTACCTTGGTGAGCTTGTACTGGTTGCAAAGGTCATCTCTGATCCATCCGGGAGAAGAGAAAACCTGCAGCAATTGTTGTCTTCTGGACACAGCCAAAGCTATTCCCTCCGTTTTCCCTGTGCTGTGCATCTGCGATGATGGTGAAGGTCACTTCATACCCATCAGGCCCAGGAATTGCAAATAGTCCACAACTGTTCCACAACCTGGCTGTGTCTGTTAGATTAACCAACTGCTGGGCTGTGGATGGCAGGGTGCTGCTTGTACCAGACTTCCTCTCATCTCCTACTTCTCACCTACCAGACAGACAGCACGATGTAGCTGACTGGAGCTGACTGAGATATGCGTAGGAGCCCCCAAACCACTCCATTCCCTGGGGGAAACGCTGTTAAAAATCCATCTTGGGGAGCTCTCTTCAGAGCACAGGAGACCCGTCTGAGAGTGCAGAAGCCAAATTGTATGATGTGGTCTTCCTTTCCCACAATATATATAGAGAGAGCACGCCCAGTACTCGCCTCCAGAGCAGCCCCCTTACTGCTCGGTTTGGCAGAGCTCCAGCTGTTGGGAGTTTGATTACAGCTCAGAGAAGCAACCATGAGTTCAGATGCCAATTATTCAAAGATCAGCAAAACAATCTGAACCTCCTGGCTCCGCAGAACCGGGATAGAAATTTCCCTTGAGGTCTCTGGACTTTCTAGCAGGTTGGGACTACTGTGAGAACGGACTTTTCCCCATTCCCCCACCCCTCAACACATCTGGTCTGGATCCAGAGCTGGCCTTGCAGTTCTATATGGTGCAGGAATCAAAGTCCCACCTTTAGTGCCTGGGACACTCCGCAGCTCATGGTCAGGCTTCCTTCTCCCTCTGCTTATCTGGTGAGAAATCATTTTCCCTCTGATTTTCCACTGGAGCCTCACACTGCCTGGGGCAACTATGGGTGCCTGGAAGGGAAGCGAGCATAGTGAAAAGGGACAATAATTTTTTAATCAGCTGCCAATCAGTTAGCAGACCAGAAGGAAGAGTAAGTAAATCCCTGCCCCGTGGCCCTTAGCAAGAAAACCTGTCCACCAGTGCTACCCAACCTGTGACTTCTTTATCGGGGCAGTGGGGGGATGGCCTACTACAGAGGAGGAGTGGGGCTAAAACCCAGCAATAATATAATACTGAAGGAAGGCTTAAAGCCCTCAGTAAATCTGCAGTAGTCTGGTTCAGTGCCCTCCCAACTGGCCCCTGTGAATGCCCAATAAATGAGTGCTGGTCCTCCCACTATTGCCCCACTTATGGTTTGGTTCAGTAAATAGTGGCAATCCAAGGTTTTACTGGTTGTGATCTCGGCATGATCTGACTCAGGCCATGGTGAAGCTCATCCCACCAGAGGCACAGCCAGCCCCCTGTGTGCCTTTGTGATACAGCTCCAGTGGAATGATGGGAAGGGAAGGAATTTGCTGAAGCCTCCTCTTCATTATTATAACCCACTGATTTTTCCTAGGGAACCATCTCTATCTCATCTCTGCCAAGACATCTTTTCTGCGCACAGGATCCTTAGGAAAGGGAAACTGTAACCAGCTAGGATCCTGAGGCAAACTCCTGGATATTTGGAAATGGGCTCCTTACCACAAGAGAATCCTTTCCTCTTTTTCCCCTTGCAGTTTAAATTTAACCTTCTAACCAGAGTCTAAGCCTGATGTGTTAGAGTGACTTCTGTGTCCTTGCTGAAAAGTGAGTATGTCACATATGCATGTGAAGCACAGTTACCTAGGATTTTTCAGACCTTAGTGGCTGGGAGATCCACATGTGGGTTCAGCTTTATAGGATCAGGTCTCACTGTTCCCAGCTGCTTTGCCTATCGCAGTCAAAAAGTTCAAACCTAGAACCCTAAAACTGGGGTTGTTCAGATCTTGGCCTTTATTTGTCCTGCTGAGCACCACATTCAAGGACCAGCCCTAGCATTCAACTCGCCCTCAGCCTTGTAGAGTAGTCTTGGTTGGATACCAGGTTTTGTTTCAGGTCTATCCCTAAATGTTGGCCCTTGCACAGTCGGATCCCCACAGAGTGCAGCAGTTTCGATAGAGCCAAGGATCGCTACCAGGGCTCCCCTGAGATGCAGGAGATGGGTGGTGGGAAGGGAGATATCTGTTGTCTATGTCACAGTGGGTTATCATCAGCATTGCCTTCAGTGAGGCTTCCTCTTTTAGATTGCACTGATAGCCTGGATATGATTGCTTTTATTACTGAACTGTTAGAGATGTCATGGGCGATGCAGATTGGAGTCTGACTGAACGCAGCTGGAGGGAGTCGGTCTGAAGTCATGTGAACTGGGGCCAACCAGCTCCCTGGAGCAGGAAGCACCTTCAGTGCTAGCACTGGGGGCAGGCTGGGGCTGGCACAGAGGCTGCTTCCTGTGCGATCCCTCGATCACTGGGACAGTCAGAGGCAAGCAGGGAGCAGCCCTAGGAAAGGTCAGGACCTTCTCTCTCGTGCCAGCTGGTGACAACAATATAATGAAAAAGCTCCCTGGGTGAGTAAGGCTCAGCCTTCTCATCACAACCCTCAGTGGCTTCTGGAGCACAGCCACTCTGCCCCACAATACACAGCAGTGCCTGGCAATTGCAGTGAGCCCTGCTTGGCAACCTTCAGCTGTGCCCAAGGCCTGTGTTCACCCAGGACAATGCCTGCAGCTCGGAGTGACCCTCTTTGCAATCCACAGCAGCACTTGATGAGCCCAATTCTTAACCTACTGCAGAGCCCAGGCCTTGCAGCAAGCCTCAGCTGTTGCTGCAACAATGCCTGGCACCCATAACTGCTATGCACGTAACTCTTGGCAATGTGCAATGGGTCCACTTATAACCTGTGGCAGTAGCCTAATAGCCCTACCCAGAATCCATTGCAGTATTTGACTCCTGTGATGAGCATCCCTTCTAACTGGCCTCACACTTTTCCCACAGTACTACCTGACAGCCCTCTGTTTGTAACTTGTGGAAGCACATA
This sequence comes from Crocodylus porosus, assembly GCF_001723895.1. Taxonomy (NCBI): domain Eukaryota; kingdom Metazoa; phylum Chordata; order Crocodylia; family Crocodylidae; genus Crocodylus; species Crocodylus porosus. The sequence goes on along the minus strand of NW_017728911.1, from coordinate 5,557,900 downwards.
ACACCAACACTGAGCCCAACCCCTAGCCAGTAGCAACACCTGACCCTAACAGCAAGCCTCCTGCTATCCATGTCAGCACCTGAAACTATGAAATGCCCTTTCCATGATTCATGGCAGCCCCTGACAAGGCCCATCTGTAAACTAAGCTGACATGTCCAATGAGCCCCGCTTGTCAGCCATGGCAATACTCCACAGCAAGTCTCTCACCTGCTACCACAGCAGGGTGATGGCTCGGTCACAGTGGTGCTACAGGGAGGATGAGAGCTGATCCTGTGCTGGAAGAAATCCCTTGTCAGTCTCAGTGACTCCCAGGAGATTCTTTTGCTTATTGCTGGTAATGAAAACTAAAGAAAGGGAGAGGTACACCCAGCTGCATAGATAGGTTTAGGAAAATCCTGTATATACTGACATCACCTTAGCCCACAGGTGCTACTGAAGCAGAGTCATGAAAGGGTTATTATGATGGTGGCACAGCCCAGTTTACTGCTCTTTATGAATATCTCACCCCTTGAAATAGAGCATACACATGGAGCACCAAAAGTTAAGACACCTGGTGAGTCCTACACAGACCGTGAGTCAATCCCATGGGAGCGTGACCCACATACAATGCCAAGTCTGTTTCCCAGCAGGAGGAGTTGGTGCTACAGCTCCGGAACAAGTGGGTTCTTATGTTGCTGAGATATATAGAGAGATACATATACATATCCTCAACAGGGAAAGGACTAAGTGAGGTTTAGACTTAATGAAGAACAATTACCTGCAAGCTCCATCATCTGCTTACTCTACTTAAAGCAGCCCAGTGTCTCATGTTCAGGGTCTTGTTCCTCCAAATATAGCTAATTATGAAGAAGATGGGTTGGATGATGGCACTGGGCCTGATTTTCACCCCCTTCCTCTCCATTTCAGCAGCAGAAGGACTCACTCTGGTGTTTGAAGAGTAAATACAAGATTTCAGTGGGCGCCTACTGTGGGGGGACAATATTGCCTGTTACTTGGGAGCATTCAGACAGCCATGTGGGAGTGGCGGGAAGGCGTGCAAGTCCCTAAGCCTTCCTGAGTTTTAGCACTTATTGATTATTCATCTTAAATTTAGTCCTTGCAGTTTGTTATTCATTATTCCCCTCTGCTGAAATGTCTCAGTCATCCAATCTGTGAGTGGAAACAATGCCACGTGATTTGGCTGACCAATGGCATACTAGCCAGTGACAAACAGCTAACGAGTGGGTCGTGAACAACCCACAGGCTGACAATTATTCTGTGAATCCTTCACAAATACGCTCACAGAGACTGAGGACCTATTCAAGCATGATTTGAAAAACAGCTTATGGGTGGGGGATAGCTTTGTAATGCTTATTTGAAGCAAATAGTTTTCTAGCACTAGATACTATGCAGGACTAATAAAAGGAGGCTGGGGAGTAGGGTGCACCAATTACACTGTATGGAAAGCATATGTTGATGCTGCTCTGTGGCTACCCAGTGCTTTGGTGTGACATGGTGGGGAAGCAATGAATTCAGTTCAATCAGGTTCATCTGGTAGTATTCTCAACTCCAAGCCAGGGGATTAAGAAAGCAAGGTCCAAGACTGTTGCTGACCTAGTGATCTCAGGATAAGAGAGACTGTCTGGCTAGAGGTGCCAACTTTTGATTGAGATGTTTAATTATGTTTGGCTTCCTTTCCTTACATCACATTGCTATCTCCATGCAAGGAATGCCAAGATGTACACACATCAGCCACCCCCATAACACTCCCAAGCGGTAGGTATTGTGGCTCTGTTTCATATGCATGTTTGCTGCCATTTCACATTTGCTGTGGGAAAGGAGACTAGTACTAAAGTATGGAAATGAAAGGGGTAGTTGGAGGTGGTTGGGTTCATTGCTAAGGGACAAATCTTGGAGATCTACATTCTGGTCCATATAAGAGTTCTGAATTTACTGTTTAGTTCAAAGATAGGGATAACCTAGAGGTTACTAGGGTGGAACTAGAGCTAGGGAAGGAGGTAGCAGGAGGTGCATAAAAGGACACAGGCTAAGGTTAGTGGAAAATACATTCGGAACATGCCATTCTCTTCCATACTAGCAACGCTTACCCACAGGCGGATAACCACAAATGGGTTTCTCCCCTCCTCCATGGTTATTGTATTAAAGGACCATCATTTCTACCAAGCTCAGACAGACATGGAAATCCAGTGGCTGGTGAGGGCCAAGGGTACTTCTCCATGTACTCAAGTCCACAGAGCATGGCTGGCCATTACAGACATGTCTTCAAATTTTGGGGCTGCTATTCACCTAGCTCTATGCTGCATACAAGGTAATAGAGTTTAATCTTAGGCAGATGCTCATGGGAAAATGAATTTTTTTAACCCCTCATTGTTCACTGTCTTCTTTGAAAGGTGCCATTCTGTGGGAGCTCACCCAGTGATACTTCCTTAGATTGATGCATTAGACCTCTGTCACTGAAGGCTGCAGCAATTTAAGTGGTGATGGCTTGTGCCAGGAGGTATCCTTGTAGTGGCAGGAAACACAAAGGAAGAATTTATGCAGCCAGATGAACTCCAGGCTCCAAAGGAGGGCATGTGCCACTGATCCCTCCACATCCATAAGAGGCTTCCTTTTCAGAGCCAAGGGGGCCTGACCTGGTCTTGGGCAGGGACATCTAGGAAGCCCTCCTCCGTGTTCCCCAACAAAGATATCTCTTTCTCTCATGCATGTACAGGAATCCCACAGTGGATTGGAAAGGGCTGAGTTGGCAGGAGTTAGATAGATTTTAATTACTCCCATTATTATTATAATCCCCTTTCTTTTACATTTTCATACATTTCTTGTAACAAGCTGAGCTGAGAAAACATCCACAAATACCAGGCTGAGATAGCATGCACCAAACCTTGAAGTGACGCCAGCTCCAGCCCTTAGAACTCCAGAATCTGAGGGGAGCACTGCCTCTGCAGCCTGCTTATTTCTCTTCTTCTCCTTTGCCACTGGGAACAGACAGGTCTTTAAGTCAGGTCCGCTGGACAGGGATCAGTGAATAAGGTTGCATTACATTTCTCACAGGCTGAGCTTAAAAGTCTGAGCCAGCAGGCAACCGAGTCCTGGACCCTTTAGGACATGAAATAGTAGACTGGGCTATCCATAGAGCAGTTCCTTGAGCTCCTGGCTCCAAAACTGCTGTGCCCAATTGAGAAGGATGGCTATGGCACTGTAAGACAGAATATGGAGGGGCAACAAAGGATGCATTATGCATTCACTCGCACACATATAGTCCCAAAGCAAATTCCATCTTCTAGCTGCCTCTGGATAACTCTGATCTGGGAATTTCTTCAAATTGGCTTAAGACTTTGGATGTGTTTGTATATACAAGGAGCTGATTTCCAGTGGGTTTTCCAAGGAAGAATGGATCAGAGACAGGATTTACTGCTTGCACATATTTTGCCATTACATTCTCCCCCATTTCTTTCCTGAGCCTGTTGGGCAGGCAATGGGGGCATTGTTGAACAGCTGTTATTTTTTATCTCAGAGGCGGTGGCATTTTAGTGGTGGATGAAGTGGGATGAAAGGTATGGTGCAAGATAAATCATGTTGTTATCACCTCCTCATAGCCATCTAGACAAAAAACAGTACCTCCTAACAGCATGTTGAGTCAGCCCAATGTCTTCTCATCACCAGCTGGAGTAAATTGAAGGATGCTGATTTAAATCAAGGGTCATTATCAAGTATTATAATATAAATCTCTCTTTGCACCTTTTGGAACTGTGCCTTGTCCTGATAGTCTGCCTGATTTGGAAGAGAATGGGGTAGTGTAAGAAAATCCTTTGACTAACCACTGGAATATCTCCTCTGGGAGGAGTATGTGATTTCATTGTTTGCATAGTTTCATATCATTATGTTAGTGGTGATATAACTCGAATTGATAATTAGAGAACAGGTGACAACAAAAGAGGAGCCTCTTCCACCTCACTGCACTCTAATCTCCTTCCCGTTCTCTCTCACCGTGCTTCATGCTGAAACTATCAATGAGGGCATTGATCAGAACCTGTAGTGGGATTGGCTCTGGAGATACAGTTCTTTGCTTGATAGGGGCTGGCTGATGACTCTAATGCAGTTTGTCTGGGTCATCAAAGACGCCATGTGCACAAAATGCCACATGCCTAAAACAGGAATTCAAGAATTCTGGGAACAAGGCATTAGATATGAAAGAATCTGCAGTAGAAAGAAACGGCATGTGCTAATGGAAACCTGCCTGTGCTGCTTAATAGCTTGCTTGACTGTATGCTCTGGCCAAACACATGCTGTGGGGAAGGGCTGGGGAAGAAAAACCTCCATTAAATTCTTAAGCTCATTGACACATATACAGAAGGTATTAACAATATCAAGCATCTCAGTCTTTATTGTAGTCCACAGACAGTAGATGAAAGATAATTTCTGGTATGAGGATGTTATGAGTGTGATAGCTTTTTAGCAGCATAAGAATAGAAATCATACAATGGGACAAAGGAGCATTGATTAAAGAAGTGAGCACAAAGATGAGAGGGATGGGGGATCAGAACAAACGTGCGGAGAACATCAAAACCATGTCAAATGCTAATGAGAAAACTGCAAGCCCTGTGTTGGTCAGGGAAGGCTGAGGAGCTGGGAAGGGAGGTGTCTCATGGTGCCAGCTAAAAAGTGTCCAAGAGCAGAAGGAAAAGGCAGTCAAGGGTAGCTGAAGGGCCGAAGGCCTAATGATGGAATAAAGAGCCTGCTCACCTTTTCTGTCTGAAAGAGGCCTGGCTTCTGCTTGTAGGCTCCAAGGCCAGAGGATGGAGCCACAGCTGGCCTTGGGGGAATGCAGACTGCAAGCACCTCATCTTAGACTGGGATGCTGTGGAGGGTGAGCAGAACGAGTAGGAATGGCACAAGAGCTGAAGGGCAGGAGGAAGGGAAAGATAAAGGGTGTCTGTGGAATGGGAAGGGTCATGTCACACGGGGACAAGATGGGAGATAGGTGAGACTGTCTAGGAATGAACTCTTCTCCTTCAGTCAGAAATGCTCCCATTGATCAGCCGGAAAAGATAAGATAGCATCTGGCATACCTTTATTCCTGGCTACAGAAGCTGCTCCACAGCTGTTCTGTAAGGCTACTGGCAGGAATCACCTGGAAGGCCATAGGCAACTCAACTTCGTGGGAAGTCCAGAGGATCAATGCAGTGGCTTACCCTCTGACTCAGCTATCTTCCCTTCCAACACAGAGGCAGGTTGGGTGCCCTGAAGAAGGGTGCAAGTCCTTGCTGGTGCCCCTCAATCCAAACCCCCTCATGCTCAAGGCAGACTTGCATGACTATAGAGAAAACAGCTGGATTCACCTCCGAGTGAAGGAAGCAGAACAGTGGGGGCCCTTGGGCTGTGCCTGACTTTGTGCGTACCAGTCCCTAGACATTAGCAGTGACAGATGCTGCACCCTCTGACCACAGTGCTTCCTGCCCACATCCACAAGCTAAGTGTGGACAAAAGGACAGCAGCTGCGGCAGATGTTCCTGCTTTTCCCCGAGAAGATCTTGCCAGGAAAAGTTCCACTCACTGGGGACTTTAGAAGGGTGTTTTATAAGCAGAAAGGCTTGCTGTGCTGGGGAAATCCTGTGGCTACTGCATTTGACGCAGAGCTGAGGAGGAGCTTTGTGCTTCTCTGAGTACACAGGTTAAGACTGTCGTTTTCCAAACTACATTGCTAACAAGAACTGGCTGTGAGCATCTATGACTACAATAATGCAGTTGGCTCTCCTCCGAGTGGGCTTATCAGAGACACTGAAAGGGTGCGGGGAAAGTTTGCTTTTAAGGCTAAAAGAGAGGCTTAATATCCAGAAAACCTGGATTCACTGACTAGCCTAAGTGGGCATGTCGACACAAGACAATTTATTGTGCATCAGACTAATCAAATGTGCAGTAAAGTGTCACCGTCTACACCTGCATAGGACTTACTGCACAGTAAATGCAGCTAATGTGCTGTTTGCTAGTACCAGGAAATACAGGCACAAGATTAGCGGCACATTAGCTACAGCTCTGTAGCACACATGTAGTTGTGTGCTAGGGAGCAATTTGCTGGGGCCCGCTGGTGCCTTGTTAAGTCCTAATGGGGTGGGGGTGGGAGAAGGGGGTGCTGTGCTGGCTGTAGGGGCAGATGTCTCCCTGCCATGTGGGGATTGGGACCCATCCCAATCCCTGCATGGCCAGGACACACTAGTCCTGGCTCCTGGGACAGCTCTCCAGGCCACATGAAAATTGGGTCCTGATATGATCTCTGCATGGCTGGGAGATAGCTGCCCAGCTGGTAGGATAGCTCTCCCCCACCCCTTGAAAATTGGGACCAGCCCCTGTTGTGCCCCCTGCCAGCCCCAGGCTGGCACTCTGGGGAGCCTGGAGCTTCCCCGGGCTGCTGCAGGCAGGGCAGAGCAGGGCAGAAGCAGTCCTGGCATCAGGGCACACATGCACATACATGCAGGGGTGCAATTTAATGATTCAGGTGTAAGGACTTACTTACATGTGAAAGTTATTTCAAAATAAGGCAGGGTGAGATTTACATTTGAGAGCTATTTTGGAATCACTTCAAGTACAAACATAATTTATCATGAAATAAGAATGCCTCTTCTGGGTTAGCTTAATACATTTCCAGAGTGAATTAAACTGAAAAAAGCCCTCTGATTCCACACTCAGAGTGTTCATGCAGGGGGTTATTCTGGAACATTATCCCAGAATAGCTATTCCTGAATAGCTCCATGAGTAAACAAGCTCTAAGTTGCTTGGTTGTGATCTGCAAAGGGGTTCTGACACCTTACCCTCTCTGGAGTTAATGGGAATTATGTACCCTAGTACTTCTGAGAACCTGACCATTAACACCTCTGCATGCTTCCCTTCCCCATTGGGAGAATGGGGATAATATTGTTTCTTGCCTGAGGAGTTGCAAGGCTAAACCCATGGATGTTATTAACCACAGCACTTTGATCCTCAGAATAATTATGATTGATACTGTTGTTACTTTGAATACACACATGCTCACTTAATACATGCTGCACATGTAAACAGCTGCCTGGTGACATTTGCATGCCCAATTGCACCCGCATATCATTGATTTACATGCACAGTTGGAGATTAATTAAAAAAATTGGAGCCTGCTTTGCTCTTTCCCACAACCACCTCAATGACATCTACAGAAGCACCAGGAAAAACAGCAGCACCTTATAGCGGATCCAGCCCCCTCCAAGCAAAACCCAGTTCAGATTGCTCATGCTTGCTCTGAAGCTGTCCCACAGGAACCAGACCAGAACCCTCTATCAGGCAAGGCGTTAAGACCCCATGGCACTCTCCAGAGGGGGCAGCTGGGGTTGGTAGTCAAAGGCTGTAGCAACAATCCATGCGGTTGTTATTTTGTGTGTGAGGTGTGCTGGGGTCAAACATCTGCTTGGTGATGGACATGAGAGTAACAGGGACAAAGTGGAATCCCCCTCACCTAAAGACTTTAAATCAAGGGCATCTTTCTAAAATAGCTACTCCAGTTCAGCCAGTTATCATGAGCTTGGCTTGGGAATCACTGGGTGCATCTACACATGCGCTTTAATGCACAGTAGCCCACTGTACTGCATATTAAAGTGTCACATCAAAACAGTGCTTATATGCTAGTGTGCAGTAAAATTACTCTACTGTGCATTAAGTGTCACTAAAAAGGTGTTCCCTTTTGCTACTGCACCCTTATGTAATACCTCATATTAGAGGTACTATACTTAATGCTCAGTAGTAAATGTGCATTAATGAATGTGTAGAAACACCCACTGAGTCGCACACAATGCCTGGGGTATGCAGGTGATTGGAGGGGTCCCTTGTGGCCTTAACATCCATTGCACATGCACAGCTCTCCTGGTGTGGCTCAGGTTAGACCTGACACTGCTGCTTAAGGCCTTTACATCTGGCTTTGCTCTCTCACCTCACTCCAAGCCTTGCAGCATCCTCTGTGATTACAGATCAGGAAGCCTCCAGGTAGCTTGGTGGTTTGGCTCTTTGAGGAATGATGGCAGTCCCTGCTATTCTAGGTTTCCCTTTTTGGCACAAAAGCTCCCCCCTGCTTTTTTTTTTTTTTTTTTTGGTTTCTAGGGGTTTTTTTGGGGGGGGGTTGTGTTTTTTGGGGAGGGATTGGTTTCTTTTTAGTCCCCTATTTCACTTGCTGCCAACATTCTCCAGCCCCAGCAGGGGCGGTTTCAACACTTTTCTCCCCTCTTCAGGAGCAACCCACGACATAAGCGCTTGTTGGCCGGCTCCATTGTCCTGCGCATTATGCTAGGCGTAGGCGAGGCAGGTTCAGTGGCTGCCTGTCCCCTCCCCTGTAACTACTGTCGTCTTTAACAACCCTGAAGCCAGCTGTAACACTCGCTGTTTGCTCAGCTCCTGTCATAAGTGATTGGCGCCTTTCCAAAAAGAATTAAAAGCAGGGAGTGAGAAACATAAAAGCTTGTGTAATTATGTGCAAAAAGCCCCTTAATAATTTATAGAGGGAGAGAGTAAATATCCTCGCGTGTTATTCAAGTGTAACTCATTGTCCCGTTTGGCTAATACCCAGAGCACACGCATCATGGGCTTCATCCAGGAGGCTGTTTTGCCTTTAATACCTTTCATAAATTATTGAATTTATAAAGAGGAAAGCAGGTGTCATGTCATTTCTATAAACAGCTTGTTAGCTTAAACTAATGCAGGTGGGGGCTGACAATTTCCTGCCTTGCATTATTTTTCTCCCCTCTCTCTGTCTCCAACATTGTCCATGGCCAGATGAAGAAGACAGAGGACTTGCCCAAACAATAATATCTAGGAAAAGTTCTGGGTTGCGGACTGCACTGTAAACAACTCCAAGTATGTGATTTAGGTTCCCCTTTACTATGGGCTTTGGTAGGGCCCTTTGGTTCTCAATAAGGAACCAGGGGGAGGGAAATTTCATAGGTTTCATAGACATCAGGGCTGGAAGGGACCTCGGAAGATCATCAAGTCCAGCCCCCCGCCCAAAGGGCAGGAAGTCAGTTGGGGTCATAGGATCCCAGAAAGATAAGCATCCAATTTGCTCTTGAAGGCATTCAATGTAGGTGCTTGAACCACTTCATGTGGCAGTCTATTCCAGACCTTGGGGGCTTGGCTCTTTTCTGGACTCTCTCAAGGTTCTCCACATACTTTTTAAATTGTGGGGCCCACAACTGGACACAGTACTCCATTTGTGGCCTCACCAAGGCTGAGTACAACAGGAGAATGATGTCCTGGGATTTGCTTGAGAAGCATCTATGGATGCAAGACAGCATTATGGTCGCTTTACTAGCTGCAGCATCACACTGCGGGCTCATGTTCATCTTGTGGTCAATGATGACCCGCAAGTCTCTTTCTTCCGCAGTGCTAGCCAACGTAGCACTGCCGAGCCTATAAGCATGCTGTGGGTTTTTCTTCCCAAGGTGGAGAACCTTGCATTTTTCGATGTTAAACACCATCAGGTTCTCATCCGTCCATTTGCTGAGCCTGTCCAGGTCAGCCTGGATTGCCCTTCTGGCGTGGATGCTTTGCCTCAAAGTTTGGTGTCATCGGCGAACTTTGCCAGTCCGCTTCTGACTCCAATGTCCACAGCATTAATGAAGATGTTGAACAATATGGGTCCTAGGACAGAGCCTTGGGGGACCCCAGTGGTCACAGGGCACCATGATGAGTGACTGCCATCAATTACTACCCTCTGCGTCCGACCACGGAGCCAATTTTCTAGCCAGTGGATCGTGGTGGGAGAAAAGGCTCCATGAGGGAGAAAGGCTGATTCAGGAGTTGTCATGCAGGTCTACACCTCAAAAGACTCAGGACTCATTCAGAGCTTTGCCATACACATACACCCCCTTGATCAGGCCTCTTATGTTCCTCTCAGTTTTCCATGGATGCACTTACGCTTCCCCTATTTCACAGCATGTGTTCTGAGGATGAGCATAAAAAGTTCTGACATATTCTGGTACTACAGTGATAGCAAGTACACAAGTGTCTATATAGGAAGTATGGACACACTTATTTGCAAGGTTGCTTTGGGGAGACAAATAATTTAACTGAAATATGTGTAAGAACATCGCTGTCATACGTACACAGAGCTTCCCAGTAATAGCCACATGGCAGCCGGAAAATAAAGCCATCATCAGGCAAAGTTTACATTTCATAGTTTCATAGTTTCATTTCTGTTGAGTTATTTGAAAAAACAGAAGAGGATAAACAGAATCATTGGTACTTTGGCCCACTTGGCTGACCCTCAGTACAAGGCCTTGGACAGGCCAGAAATTCCTCATTTGTCCTCTTGTGCTTGCTTAAATAAGCAACAGCAAAGTAAATATTCCTCATGGAGATCTTATTTCTGAGCCAATAAGGCTAGTTATATCTAGGACTGGACACCCAGTATCTGGAACAGTGTGGGTGCTGAGCTATCTGGTTTGTACAGCAGTGTAAAGAGGTGGGGGAATGGAAGCAGAACGCAGGAGTAGGTGGGTGTATGTGTTTATCTCTGTAATGCGACAAAGAGGAGCATTACCCAGGGAGTGCCACACACATGGCTTGCTGCAGAAATCAGAACCAAAGGAAAGCAGCTTGGAAAAGCATGTGGCTACAAGGCAACAGACAAACTGAGCTGGACACAGATGGTATCCTTTTTGGAGGTTCACTAAATCTCCACTAATCTTCCCTCAATCCTATTGTTTTTCCTCTGAAAGCTAGCTCTGAACTTTTTGGCCATGGGTAGGATCACATGAGATTAGAGACAGAAACACAAAGAAAGAACAAAGGCTGTTCTTGCATTTACAGCACACGGCCCACCCAAAGGCCACCTAATGTAGTATGAAAGTCTTTTGCTGAGATTCCTTGCCAAGGCTGGAAAATCCAAGAACCACAGGTAGTTTGGATATATTCCAGAGAGGCAACCCAAACCAAGACATCCTGAACTTCCAAATCACTGGGAGAATCTCAAATGCTTGATCAGGAGTCAAAGAAAAACAACACAGAACAAAACCAAACCCTGTCTAATTCCCAGGCAAGGCCATATCCATCTTTATAGTTGGCCACACCAACCCCCAGTGCACACTCTAGGTTAGTGGGGATGCATGTGGGATTCAGAGCAGGATAGAATTCAATTCAGTTCCTTCCCTAGAAGGATGCTTGAAGCAGGCCACAGACATTAAAAATGACATTGCGTTTGCCAGGCTCCCTCTAGTCACACTAAGATGGTGGACTGTGAATGAGAACACAATTGTCCTAATAAATGCTAATGAAGACATCACAGAACAACCTTGCAGAATTACAGAAAGCTGAATGGCAGCAGATTCACTTCCCTAATGGAGCAATCTTTGGGCTGGAGTATAATAGCTCCAGAACAGGACACAAGAACCCAACACAACAGGTTTGGGGGATAACAGTGAAGTGAAGAAGTCCATCCCCAACTGGAATGCATGGGTAAGGCAGAATATAGTTGTATCTCTTGCTGGTGTTTGCTTGGCTCCTAGCTCCATAATATCCAAGCACCTCTCACTTAGGGTGGAATATGGCTAGGGCACACAGTTTACTTCTCCTGCTCTTACAAAATCTGCAACAGGGGCTTTACTTGAATGTAAGTGATCAAGGTTTCATAGACAGGTGACACCTGCAACAGCCCAGATTCCTCAGTATCCTCCATCTAGAGATGTGCATCTGCTGACTCAGTACTACAGGAAATAATCCTCCTATCTGGGGTCATATTGTAGCTTATGGATCCCTGTCCCTATTTTCTACACCTCATATTACTGATAAAATATTTCCTAGGGTGCCTCCTGCCTGCAAGGAGTACAGTGCCATGTCTGGGGATCATAATTTCTTTTTGATGCATGGATAAAGGGAGATGAGCCATCACAATAGCATAGGCTCCAAGTTCTGACCCCAGCTGTGAGTGAGGGTGGTTCAGCGGGCATATGCTTGCATGACAGTGAGATAGTGTTCCTTGGTACACAGAATTTCACGTGATCACAGTGCATGCACGCAGGGTTTTTAGATTGAAAAAACGATGTACAAGCATGCAAGACTGAATCTGCTGTGACACATGAGTAGCTTCTCCTATACCTCCCTCTGTGCACTCACCCCCATGTACACACATGGGCCCAAATGCACACACGTGTGAGCCTGTGAATGTAGAAAAATCCTTGATTCAATTGTGATTAATGAAGCACCTTGCTCTGAATCTCAGATTTCATAACACATTAAAAAATCACTCAAGAATATGACGGCAGGGGAAAAAGAAGCCTCCATCTCACACACACATACACATACACCCTGTTGAGGGGAGAAGAAGTATCAAAATATCCCTAGCACTTGAGGAAGACAAATATGCTCCAGGCAATTAGACAATGTGGATAATTTTAGATTAAAAAAAACAACAAGTCTAGAGCTGACTGGGCACTGCAGAAGGGTTGCTCACGCTGCTGGCATCTTTGTGGAGAGTGCCATAGGGCACTGTAAGGAATCTTGCAGAAATGCTGAAGACTTTCCTGAATCCAAACCAGACACAGGGTACCACTGCACCCGACTTCCCTTGAGATAACTGTCATCTAAGAGGTAAGCCTCAGCTGCTTGATGACTGATGATCCCAGAAGAAGACCCAGCAGGGCCTGTGGGTGAGGGAATTGAAACTATTGATAATCAATTAACTCCTTCAATTACACAAGCTTAATGAGGTAGCACGAAGTCGGTTTTAATGAACATCCATTTAATGAAGGGGGTTCCTCCGGGTGGTGTTTTTGAGTCAATCTTTACACGTTAGGAACAGCCTAGAAAGTATCATCTAGTTAACATCACCTAACAGACACTTCCTTTTCTAGCCTCCTATCCTTTTCTAGCCTCCTAAAAACAGACCATTGTGTTTCAGCTAATTCTGAGCTGATCCTCCCTCTCCTCCCTTTTGCTCCAGTATTCTTGGAAATTCCCTTTCTTATTCCAAACATTAGTAATAACAGCATCATTTGGCTGACAGCATTTTCCATTCACACACTGCAAGGCACTGAGTAAGCAATTTGACATTTTAGAGCTGAAGCCACTGAGGGACAGACTGAAGAGAAGAAAGCCTACAGATCCACCAGGGACATGCATTGGGGAGTGAGGGGGGCTCCAAAATTGGCAGCCATTTTCTGAAGCTGGGCCTTTGTGGTTGGCTCAAAATCATTCAGCAAGGGGGTAGGAGGACTTGGACAAGAATTGCTTTCTCCTGATTTCATCCTGTTCAATCAGGTTCTGGGTAAAACTCAAGGGTATGTTGCTGAAGGTTATACCAGTGGAAAGGACCTTTGCTGCATCTGATTCACTAGTTGAGTGTCTGGTTATTAATGAGATGCTATCATGTCAGGGTACCTACAAACTCGTGTACGGGCAGATATTGTCTTATCTACACCTTAAATCTGAAAAAAAAAAAAATATCTGGGGCGCCACACCAGTGAGGCCTTACAACTCTGCCAATGCCCCATGGGATGAGAAATACATGTAGCTGGGGGATGGGTGCTTACCAGAGGCAAAGTTCAGGGGCTAACATGGCTTTCAGACAAGCTGTCATGGAACCATGCCACTGTGTCACAACACTGTGCTCTCTGTGTTGACAAGACATGGGAAAAAAATTGGACAACCAGATTTTCTCAGTGAATACAGGCTCTCTCTCCCAACATGATATCAAAGGCCTTGGAAGACCTTTGGGGACTGCTCTGATAGCTCTGGAGCCCTGCTCAGAAGACATGGGTCAGCAGGAATGGTTAGCTTATTAAATGGGTGGCTAGCTTTATTAAAGGAGGATCTCAAGAGGGGACAGGGCACAGCCTTTTCACATTTCCTGTTTCCTCCCTCTATAGCAGGCCTGAGCTCAGTAAACACTGGGGCCACCTAGAAACAGATTTTCTAAAGCCCCCTGTACATCAGGTGACCGTATGTCTTGGTTTGGCTAGGACAGTCCTGGGTTTCATAGGCCAGTCCCTGCTGGTTGAACAAAAGACCTGGTATTGCAGGGGCGCAGTCCAGTGGGGAGATGCAGCGGCATCGTTTGCCTGGCAAGTGGGCAGGGAGGTGCCACTGCTGCTGTGCGGGAGCAAGGTGGGTGGACTGGAGTAGTGCCCTGCCCATCCCATCCCATCCCTTCCTCCAGCTGCTGCTCAGGAGGAGCTGGGCCAGGCACAGGTGAGGGGATGAAGTGATGCCCACTTCAGTCTGTCTGCTTTGCTCCTGCACAGCAGTAGCTGCGCCTGCCCGCCTGGCGCACCATGCCATCTGCCTCCCTGCTGGACTGTGCCCTGTGCCCCTGCCCACCTGCCTCTGCCCATAAGCACCAACTTAGTTTTTTGCTGGCAGGGGTTTTTTTTGCATTCCCATGGTAAGCCCCACGCGTACCCAGAAGAGGCAGCGTGTTACTTCAACCTGGCTTGCCCAACATGGCTCATGGGTGCTAAGCATCTGCAATTTTTTTTCATTGGGTGCTTGAGCCCCAGAGCACCCACAGAATTAGTGCTTCTGCCAGTTGCAGCGCCACTGATGATGGGGGGGAGGGGCAGTGTCCCAAATTTTCTTTAAAATAATATTGTCACCATACCTATACATAATCTGCAATGCAGTAGAGTTTCTGACTCCTCCTTCAGACCTGACCCTGGGGCCAGTGGGCTAGGGACTAAATTCTCAAATTCCTCTCACCTGCTTAGAAAACTACACTTCAGTGCGCCGTCTTAGTTCTCTGACTGCTGGTGCTGTGGAGGCTTCCTGACCAATGTGTGCTGGAAGTAGTCACAGACTAGTAAAAAGGTTGTAAAGATGGCATATGCACACAGAGCAGAGATGACCTAATCAGCCATGGAGTCCTGTGTGTGTTGCTTCAGACAGGCCCCGTAACACACAGGCTTGGCCCTATGTGAGCTGTGCTTAGCACCTGGGTCCCTGCCCTTCCTTGAAATGATCTAAAAGCTCTGTTCCCCATTCCACTGTTACCGAGCTAAGAGCAGCTCCATGAAGGAAACCTCTGGGCATGTTGCACTAGACTGTACTAGGGAACCTTATCTCCTTTCCCCAGAACCTTATCTCCTTTGCCCCTTTTGTTTCTGAGGGAAATCCAGCTCCATTGTAGTGAGACAAGGACCCACAAGGGTTCACTGGACAACAGGACAGGCAGCTCTTCTTGCAAGGTTGCTGAAATTTATGCCTGAGCCCCGTGAAATGCCTGCCTGCCTGCTCTGACTCTTTTCATCCGAGGAAAGGTCCCATTTCACTGAGCATCGCTGGAGCGGCATCTGCAATCTGCTGTCCCAGGAGAGGAAACTTTAGATGTCTCTCCCTTCACTCAGGCCATGATAGTAGGTAGAAGAAAGACAGCTCAGCCCTTGAGTCTGTCAGGTCCAGATGTAGCCCTGCTCCCTTCCCTTCCTCCTGAAACAATATACAGGTATGAATCCCAAGCTGGAGATCTTCCCAGAATGCTTTGGGCCAGAAAGGCTTCAACACCTGCCAAGGAATTCCCCTGCTCTCCTGGCCTGCCTCCTGCAGGAAACCTCCTTTGCTGTGAGGGCTTCAGCCAATATGCTCAATGCTTTCTGGGAAAATAGCTCCCCACAGACTGGCTGGCCTATTTATCAGGCTCTGATGTGCCTGAAGCAGCCATTCAGCATAGGGAAAGTGTGTGGGAGCAGTTCAGAGCAGGCAGAGGGAAAAGATTTCAGCTGGATGCTTGTGTCTTCTCCATCCCCGAAGGGCAGTCTCTGGAGGGGTTTTCTGTGCTGTAGGGAGGGTGCTTGTATGGACAAGGATGCCTCCTGTTGTCAGTGCCCCTAAGATCTCTCTCCCCCCAATTGTCTTTGCTTTACCCCCATTACTCCCTCAGCATCCAGTGTGGCAGCAGCCACCCTCCAGCTGGGGCCCCATTGCAGGCACAGTAGTGCTGCACCCCAGTCAGCCAGAGGGAGGTAACATTGAACAAATGCAGGGTCATTGATCTCACCAAATTGAAGCATTCCCTCCCCAAAACCACACTAGCAAGCACTCCCATCAGCTGTAGTGCCCAGCAGATGAGTTTCTCTGAGGTGGGGGCTGCAGGGACAGATGCATGTGTGAGCATCCTTGGTCTCTCACCCCGGCAGAACCGCTCTCTGCAGCTGGGAGGTGACACTGCAGCAGGTGTTGCCTCCTCTGGTACTGACAGCAGGGAAGACACAGCTGCCCAAGCACAGAGCCAGAGACCTGGCTGGGCTGGTGCCTCCTGTGCCGAAGCCCCAGTCACTGCAGCTTCACTCTGATGCTGTGAGACGAGGTAGAGAAAATCTACCCAGGCCATGCCTGTATGTGCTTCAGGCACACATCCCGACTGCCATGTAGACAGCCTCAGAGGAGGGATTCCTGATTTCATGGCCTTGCCATTCCCTCAGGACTCAGCTCATATGTCTAAATCTGGAGTTGGTTCCTGGATGCATCATAACTAAGAGTGAATCTGGGCCCCTTCCCTGGCACATAGTCCTCCCAGACCCTTATAGACCATAATTCCCCTGCCCCCTCCTGTAATTACACAACCAACTAATTTACTTCCGAGCCATTAGTGTCCACTTGGTGTCAACCACCATTTCAATTAACCTCCACGACCTTCCTGGAGCAGGTCTCTCATCCTGCAAGAGGCAATGCACACACTATTCACCTCTTCCCCTCAGGTGCCAGCACCAGCACTACATTCCTCTGAATTATGTCAAGAATAGGAATTTAGTGGCATTGCTCTCCCCTCCCTCCCCTCTGCCGCTTGTTTTGCATGTTCCAGACAACTCTCCCTCCCCCTCTATGGGTACGTTCCTTACTGGTGTAAAGTCCTACTTCTGGCTGCCCACACCATGGGATATGCCCTCGACCCACAAAGGCAGAAATGATGCCATGTGGTTCTCTCCTGTCATTGGTAACAGTCATTCGCAGCAAAGGGGATGGCCTAGTTCCAGAAGTCTTATAAGACTCTGTACCCTCACTGGGTACTGAAGCAAACTGAGTGAGTGAGACAGTAAAATACAAGGAAGGAGACCTAATATGAATAAGGAAACTTGGGTGCAGGGTTTATAAACAGGAGAGCTCAGTGTGAGAAGGATGATGAAATGCAAAGGGTGAAGGAGTCCCTCTCCTCTCTGCAATGAAGGCAAAGCAGGAATTGAGGAAGTCATGTAGAAGGAGAGTCAGGTGTGTAAGCGGACAGAGAGGGAGAGGATGGTGTGAAGAAGAAACTGCAGTGATTGGGGTCACAGGGGAAACACAACAATATACAAGCTAGAGGATTTCTCTTATAAGGAAGACAACGAAGATGTCAAGTAAGTCCATGTTCAAAGACTGGCTGGGATCACCCATAAAACGCTTCCCAGGAAATGTGGTTCCCTCTGAAAGTCTGATGCTGCACTGGATTTAATTCAGAAGGGATTTACATACTAAACAGCTTCCAGCAGAGCAAAGAAAATCTAACATCTATTTTGGGCCTTGAAGCCAAAGAATGTATTTCAAATCCACTAATCAGTACAGTAAATTTGTAAAGAGATGAAGCTGGGCGAGAGAGAAGAGAGGTGGGAGAGGTCAGCCTGTGAGCGAGTCATTGGCTAGGCAACTCCTCCACACTTGAGAAGGTCTGTGGGGCCTTGGCTTTACAATGAGAAAGATTTTATGGTGCATAGATAAAGCTCAAGAAAGTGAGAAACTGAAAGGATTTCTTGGTCCTGGAAACAACCCATACAAACACAGGGCAGCGACCTGTGCAACAAGCACCCAGATGGTGACATACATCATTCCCAATTCTGTCCCTATCCAGTTTGCCAGTACAGGTCCATCTTCTCCAACAGTCCTCAAATATCCTGACCTGCATCACCCCCGCTCTTCCAGTCTGGGCTTCTCCCCTGACACATTAGTGCATCCTGATCTTGACTAGTAGTACTGCTTGCTATGCCAGCCTCCGTGCCTTATCTTCACCCCAGCATCTCTGCCACTGCACCTGAATCCTGACCAGAGACGCCTCAGTGCCAAAACCTAACACGCTTCAGCTCTAACATGTTGCTCCTTCTGCTTTCCTGAGGAAAGAATGACAATCTATGACACCCGCAAAGCTGAGGACAGAGAGTCTCAGTTCCAGCGCCGTGATACTGGTGCCTGATACGAAGGTAAGGACCGTTTCTAAGAAGCAGTTTACAAGAGGGATTTGCTCCAGTTCCAGCCATTGCTATAGGAGAAATGGTGCCAACCCCCTTGGCTGCTTTTGTTCTGATGGAGCTGTCTGAAACCAGGAGAACATATCGGGGTGCATTTCAAACGGGACTTGCAGAGTTAAAGCACAGAACAGCTGCCTTGAAGACAGCAGAGAAAGGGAAGAAACCCCCCCCCCTTGTTATGACTACTAAGATGAAAAAATATGACAGCTGAGGCATCCAGTCATTTTTAAGATGCGATGTCTTCACCTGAAAGAGCACTTTAAACACAGAGAAATTTCCTAGGAAATTGCATGATCCGTCAAAGCCCCCGTGCATACCCCGACCGCTAGAACAGAAACATAATCTAAACAGCCTGGTTCTATCAGCTACAGCCCTCAATCAGGGATGTGAGCACAGAGGTGCACTGAGAGATGATGCCAAGAGCTGAAGATCAGCAGAGCCCGGAAGGGACAGGACTGCAGGGATGGGAGGGTGGGATGGAGGAAGGTCTCGAAAGACATTGCCTAAAGGAGCAAGAATGAACTTACTCATGAACAACTGGTTTGAATGGGGGGCAGAGGCAAAGGCATTGTGTGCCTTATGGCTGCTGTGACATTGTAGAGTAGATGGAGGGTATCTGGTAATGTGTGACACATGCTATGGCAGGCTTAGCAGGAGTTTCATGATGGCTCATCTGGTTGTCTGGATGTTGTGTTGGGTACATGAGTACCCTGGGTAGACAAGTTTTGCCTGGGTGGACAGTGCATGAATCAGGGAATCTGCGCCGAGACAGGGAATCTGTGCTCGTTTCTTGAGACAAAACAATCATGACTGAAAATGCCATGGGGCCCTGACAACAAATGGAGCACAGCAATGTAACCGCGAGGGGAAAGCAGACTGAAACACATAGAGGGCACGTACCTGCCCAGGCCTTGACCATGGCAGTACAGAGCAGACACAAGGGGCACAGAGTTATGAACTGCCCCTAGGCCTTCCTCCAACTCTGAACAGGCTATGCCCTGGGTGAGGCCTCTGCAGCGAGTCTATGTGGCCCTGTGTACCTGTGCAACAAAGAGGTGGGACTGAGGCTCCAGTTGGCACCTGCTCCTGCCTTGCTCACATTCCCACAGCAGAACCCGTAGGATGAGTCACTGGGTCCAATGGGACAAAGAGGCCTCCTAATGCCTATGCTCCCTGTCAGACAGCAGCATCGTGCACATAGAGGGAACCAGCTGCCAGTCAACCAATGCAATCGGAAAACACAGATGAATACGCAAACAAAATAAGAGCTTTGGGGGTCTGGCAGCAAGCCTAGTCTCTTTCCAAAGTTTTCTATCTACAAGTCCCCATGAGCAGGCCTGACTCCTGGATCATTCCAACCAGGCATGGTAACAGGGGAAAGAGTTCCTGGGAAGTCTGTGAGGGACACACCTTGAGTAACAGATCAGATCAAGTCACTGCAAACCCTGCTATCTCCTTCACTTCAGTATAATGGAGGCATGGATGAACGAACAAAATAATGACTTGCTCTCCTCTATTGCCCTTCCCCGAGGAGCGCCAAGCATTCTCCAAACACTTCTCTAACATCTCTTGGAAATGGATAAGTAATACCAACCCCACTTCAGAGACTGGTAAACTGAGGCATGGAGAGGCTGTGTGACTACCTCCAGGTCATTTAGTGAGTCAGTGACAAAGCTCAGAGCCAAATATGATTCTTGACTACCCTGTCTCCTGTTTAAACCCCTTGACAATATTGCATCTTACAAACTAACAGTAACTGCTCCCATTGGAAATGTTCTTTCTTGCTCCTGCTGCCTGGGCAGAGCTGTAAGTGGCCCTGAGAATAGAGCAGCAGAGGGAGTTGCAGTGCAATGCAGGGCCTGAGTTATCTGAAGAGGTTTTCTGTGACTTTTCATGCTGTGCCTGCTTTTCTTTATCTTTCTGATAATGATGGGCAGTGTTGAGACCTTTTTCATTAAACCAGCTGAACCAACCAATGTACCTTGCTGCTGAGGTCTGCAAAGAGCTTGAGGTAATAGTCCTCCCAACCTGGCTGTCGGCCAGCTGGCTTCAGGTGAGAAAAGACGATGTAGCTGTGCTGCCTGGGCCTTCAGATTCTGTTTTCCTTCCTGGTGGGGAGGTGAAAGGGGTTGCATCTTTTTGCTGCTCTCCAGGAACCACATCGTTCTACTCCAGAAGGGCTAGGAAGAGTGCCTGGGTTGCGTGACTTGAATACCAAGCTCTCAGTAAGGGTGGAAATGGAGGATGTACTATATGGAGAGGGTGCTCGGAAGGAGCTGGCTTCATTAACGGGAGGCAGCTTGAGGCATTAGAGATTATTCTCATCTCTTTTCTTGTTTGCTGCTGACTTACTTTAAGACTATTAATGGATTAGCAGAGGTTCTTACAGTGCTGGAACACCATCTTTGTGGGGGGTTTAGGGAGGCAAAAGGGGAGCTTTCCTGCTACCCAGGAGCATGTCTGCTGATAGGAAAACTGTCAGACAGCAAGAGACATGTGTGTGACAGTCCCACTCTTTCTCTCTGGCCTGTTGCTTCGTTTCATGGAGCTTCCCCTTGGAGGGGCTCTGTTGGTTGGCTCTGCTTCCACCCCAGGATGTCATAGAAGAATTCTTGCTCCCTCTCTTGACAGCAAGCCCAGAAGAGCCATCACATAAATGAACTCACAGCACTCTCCTACTGCTGGGTGTAACAGTGCCAATGGCACAGGCAGCACAACTGTCCCACCTCTACTGGCAAAGCCCAGGCAGCTCCCTCCAGAGAGCACAGGACGAGATGCAGCATGAAATAACTGCAGATAATTAAAGGACTGAACAGGGTATTGGGAGCCGTGAGTTTGCAACTTCCATAAATAGCTCGTTTGCAGAGCTGCTTAGCTCTTTCCTCATTCTTGCTAAAGTGAGGACCCCAAAGAGACAGTGCTTGTGCTTGCCCAAGGGTGGAAAGTTTGAGCAAGTATTTTTAAACCATTCCAGATGTGCTGGGGCCAGGCCATTTCTCTGCTTTGTTTTTCAGTTTCACTAGAAAGCTTTTTTTGAATGCAAATGCATGGTTTTGCCTTTATAAGTACCCATCCCTGCCCCCTAGGATTCTAGCTGAATACTGTCAGGCAGGAGCTGGCTGGGAAGAGGAGGGGATGTTGTATGAGATAAAAAAGAGGGAACAGCTCCCTCCCTCTGAAAGGAACCACATGAGTGAGCATTTGGTGCCATCCCTGGTGCAGGGCTGGAAGGTGGCAGGGGTCTAAATGCAGAGCCTGGGCACAACCTGCATGTGAAAGAAGGCCTGCGTGGCTCTGACAAGGCCAGGCAGAGTAGGAATGGGGGGGGAGGGAGAGAGAACTGCCATTACCAGGAGAAAGATTGGAGGCTGGGCTGGAAATACAGGATTGCTTGTGGCATAAGTGGTATGAACTCTTAGCTCAGGAGGCAAACTGTGGAGACACAATGCCCATGGGAAATGAGAGACGGGGGGGGGGGGGATAAGAGAGCAACTGCTTTCCTGAGTGGTGACTCACTCCTATGTGCGTGACAGAGGGAGTATGTGTGTACGTATGTGTAAGACAGAGCGTGCGTTAGGGACTGCTCATGAAAAACCACTACAGAAAAGGGGCTAGGATTCCTGTTGTCCTGGCAGTGAACGAGTGTGTGCACATGTGTGTTTGGCTGGTGTCTCTCATGAGCCATGTAACCGGGGAGATCTATCAACAGCATGTATACCTCTGTGAGGAACTGCATCCCTATCCAGCTCTCTTCTCAGAGAGACAGAACCTCACCCCCATCCTGTTGCTTGCTTCTTTCCTCAGACATTAGACGCCATGCGTCCTTGCCTAGATCATGTCAGTACTGAAAAGGGACAACCAGGATACTCAGTGTAATGGAAAGACTTCTGGATGCTGGAGCCTGGGCATTCAACCTGATCTCAGCTGCTTGCTGTAAACCAGGCCCTCAAAACTATGGGGACTTGTAAATCACTGACCACCTCTGTGGCTCCTGCCTAGAATGCATCCTATTTATATATGCCCGCAGGAATTGTACCTTCTATGCCCCAGTGGACGCAAGACTGGAGGGGTGCTGCCTTGCTCTGTTCTGGACTACGGAAGGCTTCTGTGGAGACTGTTTCATACTCTGCTTGCCTTTGAGGAGCTCTGTGAAGGCTCAGCCCAGGGAAACTGCACGTTCTCTCTTTCCCCTGACAAGTCCTTTACTGTTGTGTTTAGCAGTTCCACTGCAGGTGCCTCTGCTAATATGTGTGTAAAAACTGGAGAACCCTAGAAGCCAGCTGGCAAGTGACATAAACCCATTAGCCAACAGGCCCTTGGATCTGAGACGCTGCCCTGTTAGACAAAAACCTGCTCAAATAGGTTTTTTTTAATTATTGCCAAGTAGAGCCCAAAACACAAAGTTGGTAAATTATAACTCCAGCCGATTGTCTTTGATTCCTGCGCTGCTGAAATCATTAGCAATTTATACAATTACATTGTGAGAACTGGTGTGCCTCAGAAGTTTGTCTGGTCAGATGAAGAGGGAGAAGGGGTGAGAGAGAAAAAGACAGTGAGGGAGGGAGGAAGGGGGAGAGAGAGAGAGAGGATGGGAACGTATCCATACGTGAAATGGGACGGGGCAGAGGGAGGACTCCGTGGAGATGGAAAAACAAACATGGCTTCAGTTGGTGGCCAGTGAGTAATTGTCTGGGCTCTGCAAGGATGCTTTGCTCCAGGAGAAAAGTTTATCTTCTCCCCAGAATGCTGCCTGGGCTTCATCTACAGCAGTGCTGCAGAGTGCACAGATGGACGGTGTTTCCCATGGGGCAGAGAGCAAGAGTGTGCCAGTGGGTTCACCTCAGCTGATGCCCATTTGGCTGCCTGCTGCACTTGCAGGATGGCCGTACAGGAGGGGAAAGCTGTTTCCTACAGAAATAGAGCCACCAAGGGCCAGATCCTCAGCTAGGCACAGCTCCCCTGAAATCAATACACTGATTTACGCCAGCTAGTGGAAATGTCACAGATCTTGTGGTCAATAGGCCAGGCCTCTGCTTCTACTTCCTCTGCATTCTTACTAGTGCAATTTCATCACATTCAATGGAAATATTCCTGATTTGCACCAGCCAAAATGATTAGGGGCCTAGAAAGCACGATATATGAGGAAAGACTGAAATAACTAGGGTTATTTAGCCTGGAGAAAAGAAGACTGGGGTGGCGGGGGGAGGGGGCCAGAGAGGTTTTGATAACAGTTTTCAAATGCCTGAAAGGCAATTACAGAGTGGATGGAGATACACTTTTCTCTGTGGCCAGAGGGGACAAGACAAAGAGCAATAGATTTAAGCTTCAACAGA
Source organism: Crocodylus porosus (assembly GCF_001723895.1). Taxonomy (NCBI): domain Eukaryota; kingdom Metazoa; phylum Chordata; order Crocodylia; family Crocodylidae; genus Crocodylus; species Crocodylus porosus. The sequence goes on along the minus strand of NW_017728911.1, from coordinate 5,534,355 downwards.
GGTATTTTAGGGTGGAGATCAGGAGGAAGCATCTGACTATGAGGGCGGTCAGGCACTGGAACAGGCTCCCTAGAGAAATTGTGGAAGTTCTACCCTTGGAAAATGTTAAGAACAGGTTGAACAGATACTTGGCTGGGATGGCTTAGACAGAGATATTTCTGCCTTGAGCAGGAGGCTGGACTAGATGTCCTCATGAGGTCCCTTCTAGCCCTACTTTCCCTCTGATCCTATGATTCTAAAGCTGAATGAAACCCAACAGACCTGGCCCAGTGATGCTAATGAAGGTTTTCCTGACATCTCTTGGTAGTAAAGCATCTTGGCTACTGACTTAACAGTAGAGCAGGAGACAGAGAGACCAAAGAGTTTAACAAGCAACATAAATCTAGGTGAGAAACAGAGTGGGGCACAGGGAAAATGCACCAGGCATGAGCTGTGTAACAATTCCTCCCAAAGAATGGTGCTTAAACAATTAAGTGGCTTGGGCTTTATGAAATGATACCATCTCTGCTCTGAAACACATCATTACCTTTCTGGTATAGGGTTGGGATTTTTTCAATGTATGTCTCCCTTTTTAAATGCCTGATAAGGAGGCTCTTCAGTCTGAGATGTTGGGATACATTGCTAATCACATTCAATTTCTTGTGCTGCTCCACGTGCTGCTCTCTCCCCGATTGCCCCTATGTTCCCTTCCCTGCCTAATTGATTTTCTTTTGCTAACCTCCACAGAGCTTTAGTATCTGATAGGAGCAGACAGGAGACACTCATCAAGAGGAAAACACAGGAATGACACTGCTCTGCCATGCTCCTTTCTGTTTGCTCTCTCCCCGCAGCCTTTGGAACCAAAAACGTAGGGAGTTTTAATGCTAACTGTTGCTGACTCCTCTGTTAGCCATACTGGCACATTTTAAAATAAAGAAAATCACAGGGGAACCCAATTCAAAGCCCCCTGAAATCCAAAGGGATCCTTCTATTTTTTTCATTGGGCTTTGAATCAGGTGCAAAGAAAATGTCCAGACAGCAAGGAAACTTTCCGAGGATGAAAGCACCCGGTGTTAGAGCCATCCACCCTCATGTCAAACTGAGAGGGAGGATAGTATGGGGGTTTGGGCACTTGGGCAGCTTGGGATTCTGGAAGGCCGGGTTCAGATCCCAGTGCTGCTACTGACACCCGTGTCTTTCAGCAAGGCACATGGTACAGCTCTGTTGTACATCACAGGAGAGTTGTGCAGCTAGATTGGGAGGTGCTTGCACACTAGGGTGACACGGCCTGGACATGTACCTTAAGTAAGCCACAGGGGAATCCTTGTTCTCCCCAGGTGGGTGAATACTGAGCTAGGAGGTTGTGATGCTCATGGAAGAGTCCATCTCAGGTGTCTCGTCCTCCCATAGGCTCCATATGACAAAGGGTAGTGGGGATCTATCTACCACTTCCTCCATCATTGCAGACCTTTAGTATTGCACTGAAGCCAACAAATGCACTGAAATGAAGGTAGATTTTCTGTACCCCCATGCATGTGTGAGTCACAGGGCTATCCTGCCATGTCATTTAATGGACTGTGCAGTTCCCATTTCAGGCCACTACTTACCACACCAGTGCAGTGCCATCTTGTCCTTGTGCCACTTCTGCCATTATCGAAGTCCCCAGTGCTTACTACAAAGGACTGCATGGGACTGGACCAGGAGAAAAAGCTTTTGTTCTAGAAATTGAAAGTTGATGGAGTATTTCATAGGAAAATGATGACAACCTATTCTACCTCAAAAGACAATTATCTCCCCACATCAGAAGTGATTCAATTTCTCCATCAGTAACATTAATAATGTCACAAACACCAAGAGCTCCTTTCCAGAAGATGGTTCTCTTTAGTGGTATGTATGAAATCTCTCACTATCAACATCCCAGCTCAAGACTTCTGTCTGTGCCCTGGGCCCTGGCTTTCTTACTTGTTCTTTCACATGGTGTGGTTATCTACAGAGCTGAGCAAGTAATGCATAGAGACCAATTTGTCCAATCAGTTTACAACCCTTGTCTGCATTATGGTCCCCTTAGGTCCCCATTATGCCAGGTGCTGTACACATGAAGGTGGGCAGAGGTGGAAGGAAGGAAAAATGACTATCCACATGGTATAGACATGGATGGGAGGCACAATGAGCCTTAGTTAAAGCACTCCCGATGCCATTTTTCATCATGGGGACGCTGATACACATGATTATCTAGGTACTTTAATTAGAGTGGCTCTCAGAGCTCCTCCCGGGGGCAAGAGTGCTCAAAAGCCCCCATGGCTCATCAAAAGCATCCAGGAATGTCTCAAAGCCAAAAAGGAGGCATGCACCCAATGGAAGGTAGGGGCCCTCACCAAGGCTCCATCGCTCGAGATTGTAGGGGGGCTGTTAGGAAGGCCAAGGCAGAGATGGAACTGGTACTAGCGACCCAGATCAAGGATAACAAGAAATCCTTTTTTAAATACATAGGGGGTAAAAAGAAGGTACCAAGTAATGTGGGGCCTCTGCAGGACATACTTGGTAATCTGGTGGTAGCACCAGGGAACAAAGCTGATCTCTTTAACAGTTTCTTTTCTTCCATTTTTCTGAGCAGGGATAGGGACATCCCTCCCACTGGGAATCCGGACAGACCCAAGGGAGGCACAGCCAGGCTCAGGGTCAGGGAGGACCTAGTCAGGGAACTTCTGGAGGGACTAGATGTGTTCAAATCAGCAGGTCCTGACGATCTCCACCCCAGGGTGCTGAGGGAATTGGCAGAGGTCATTGTGGGTCCTCTGGAATGGCTTTAAGAGCACTCATGGTACTCTGGCAAGGTGCCAGAGGAGTGGAAAAGGGCCAATGTGGTCCCCATTTTCAAAAAAGGGAGGAAAGAGGACCTGGGAAACTATAGGCCCATTAGTCTTACCTCGGTCCTGGGAAGCTCTTTAAGAAAATTATCCAGGAGCACATCCGCAAGGGACCAGCAGGGGAGATTATGCTTAGAGGCAATCAACATGGGTTCATTAGAGGCAGGTCCTGTCAGACCAACCTGGTTGCCTTCTACGACCACAAAAGCCCTGGACACAGGTGTCGTGGTGGACATAGTCTTTCTGGACTTTAGGAAGGCCTTCGACACTGTCTCTCACCTCATCTTCATTAAAAAATTAGGTGACTGTGGTGTCGACACCTACACAGTCAGATGGGTCACAAACTGGCTGGAGGGCCGCACCCATTTTCAACCTGGAGGGACGTGGGCAGTTAGGGTTCCCCAGGGCTCGGTCCTTGGGCCTGCACTGTTCAATATCTTCATCAGCGACTTGGGCAAGGGGTGAAAAGCACCTTGTTCAAGTTTTCAGATGACACTAAGATGTGGGGAGAAAAGAGCACACTAGAAGAGAAGGACAGGCTACAACTAGATCTGGACAGGTTACAGGGGTGGGTGGATGAGAATAGGATGGGTTTCAATATGGACAAGTGCAAGCTGCTCCACCTGGGGAGGAAGAACCAGCAGCATACCTACAGGCTGGGGAACTCCCTTCTTGTCAGCACAGAGGCAGAAAAGGATCCTGGAGTCACTATTGATTCCAAGATGAACATGGGCCACCAATGAGGGGATGCAGTCAGGGAGGCTAAATGCACCTTGTCGGGCATCCACAGATGCATCACAAGCAGGTCCAGGGAGGTGATCCTCCCCCTCTATGTGGCACTGGTCAGGCTGCAGTTGGAGTACTGTGTCCAGTTCTGGGCGCCGCACTTCAGGAGGGATGTGGACAACATGGAGAGGGTCCAGAGGAGGGCCACTCGCATGATCACGGGGCAGAAGGGTAGGCCCTATGAGGAGAGACTACAGGACCTGAACCCATTCAGCCTCCACAAGAGAAGGCTGAGAGGGGATCTGGTGGCCACCTACAAACTTGCCAAGGGGGACCAGCAGGCATTGGAAGAGTCCCTGTTCCCCTAAGCACTACCAGGAGTTACAAGGAATAACGGCCATAAGCTGACTGAGAGTAGGTTCAGGCTAGACATCAGGAGGCGCTACTTCAGTCAGGGCAGCTAGGAGCTGGAACCAACTTCCTAGGGAAGTGGTGCTCGCTCCTACCCTGGGGGTCTTCAAAAGGAGGCTAGATAGACACCTGGCCGGGGTTGTTTGACCCCAGTATCCTCTCCTGCCATGGCAGGGGGTTGGACTCGATGACCTGCTTAGGTCCCTTCTGACCCTACCAACTATGAAGCTATGTGTATAAATGCCTACGGAGACTATTTTCATGGCTAATGTGTTTTGATGGCTTGGGGTCACAGTGCTCATTATTTTTCCTTATCCCTAAGTTACCTGACCAAAGAAAATGTAGGCAGCAGAGTCAGAAAATTAACTCTGGTCTCCTGAATACCAGTGCAGGGCCTTAAATATAAGAGCAACCTTCCTTAGTTAACAGAATTCACATGGTCCCAGTCCCACTCCTGGCTTGGATGAGTACACAAGTGCTTTCCACAAACACTGTCACTAATAAACCATACTGGAGACAGATGTGGCTACACTAGTACTGCCTTGACCTCTGCCACAGAAAAGGAAGATGGATTTCTTCGGGGATGGGATAATGGGGCTTTGATGTTTCCCTTTGTCAGAGGGTAATTTAGCTCCTTTAAACAACAGACTTACAGAAGTACTTTGTATCTGCAGAGTGCTATATCAACATTTACTAAGCTGCCCTGCAAGGTATGGAGGGCCCATTTTTCTCCTTTTACAGATCCTGCAACCTTTCTGGTCCTGAGTTACCTTAAGTCACAGCCCATCAGAGCAGCATCCAGAAGTAGAACCCATGAGTTCTTGCTGCTGGGATGACTCATCTCCTAGCTCACATGCTTCTTAAGCAATTAGGCCTCAGGCAGGTCAAAGCTGCCCACTTGCTGGGTGAAGGTGAAACTCTACAACCACCTCTCCATCAGCAGCTGCATTCCATGGCTTCCCAGTGTCAAATGTAGTGCCAATTACATTCCCAACAGATTTTTTCACTACCTTGCTCCCAAGAACACACCTGACAACACAGAAACCTTAAGGCCAGATCCAAAAGTTCAGGGATGTGTCATAAATAGTAGCAGCACAAATTTGTGCCACTACTTTTTGCCACACTGCATGCCCCTGCACGTGCACTTTGGTAACTGGTAACGGACAAATTTTCCCACTTTGGGCAAACTTTCCTTGCTCAACTCCCAGTGTGCTAGAGGAGCTGGGGCACAACTGCAGGAGTGGAGATATTTTGGCCAGCAGCCAGAGCGTTTCCCTGGAGGACCAAGCCTCTGTGTCTTCTGGAGCACACTCCTCTTGCATGTGCTGCACTGCTTTTTTTCCTTGTGTTTTTTTTTGTTACTAGGATTTCCTGGTAGCAAATTTTGGCCCCACGCTGCAAATTTTCAGTGTGGGGCACATTTTAATGTTCTCCACATGTGGTTGGTGGTGCTGCAAAGAGGCTTGTGGCACCACAAAACACATATGTCTGTATGTAGCCTAAGGGTCTTAAGGGTCATGGATGCTTCTGCTTGATCCCAGGATGGGATCAAGAACACAGCAGCTGGCACTGTAGTCCAATCATGCCTTTAGAGGGTGCTCAGTCACTGGGTGAATCTTAGTTCTATGGCTCAGAGGGGTAGTGCTGCTTCCCAAAAGCCTCTGGGAAAGTAGATTTGGAAAGACTTAGTCCAAAGTTTTCAAATGTGGCTAATGATTTGGGCATCTTTATTTCTATGGACCTAAAATGGCCTGTTAAATCTAAATCTCTAGAGGTTTTGGGTCCTCAAGATCCTATTGTGGTGTCTCCAGTGGGCCTCCCAGAATCCAGGCCTCCAAAATCAAGACCCACTTTTCCCTGCTCTCTTATCAAGGGTAGGAATGACTGCTGGAATCCAGTGTCATCATCAAAAAGGGATGGTCAAAAGTTACACTTACACTCTTACTGTTACAAGTTTGAGAGAGATGGTCCACAAACTGTGAATTATGGCAGGAATTCCAAAACATGTCACATCCCAAACATTATACCAGTAGTACCACCCTACCCCAAAAGAAGCTTATCTTTGTTCCACTTCTGCTTTTCTTCTTTGTTCCTCTCCCTTTCTTTTTTTCCCTTTGAAACTGCACTGCCATCATGATTAGGGAAAACACTGCTTTGCAGCTAGAATTGGTAATGTCAAGATGCACAAAAAGTGTTAGCCTACACAGATTACCAGTGTGCCACCTATGTTAAAGTTTGGGAAAAAACAGATGATTATATATTGGGTATTGTGTGCACGGGTGTGTTACACACATATGCACACACATAAATATGTATTTATGTCCATTATAGTTAATACATATGTATCTGTTCACATAAATAAGTTTTATGTTTTTTGTTTGTTGTTTTGGGGGTGGGGGTGTTACAGTATTTTAAAGCTGAGGAATCAGTGAGTCAGAGATCAGTAAATGCAGATCAATTTTAGATCTGAACCTTTGACTTGTCTCTTAAATTAGAATATTTACTTACCTATGTGCTATTATAGCTCCCATTACCATAGCAGCTGGGTGCCTCACAATCTTTAATGTTGTTTTTTAATCTTTGCAACATCCCTATGCAGTAGGGAAGTGCTATTATTTTCAGTGCACAGATGGGGAACTGAGACACAAAGAGACGAAGGCCCTGATCTACAAAGAGTTTTTATTTCAGTGAGAATTAGACAGCTGATTAGGAATTAGATGCTTAAATATCTTTGTGGATCTGGGCCCGAATGACATGCCTAAAGTTACACAGGGAACCTGCGTCACAGAAGGGTCTCCAAAGATGCAGGCTAGCATCTAGCCATGAGATCATTCTGTCTGCCCCATATTTGCAGCATTACAAGTAAGATGTGACTGTATAATGTTAACTAGAATACCTTATCAACCAGACTTCAGTCATGGTAAGATATAATACAGTCTTCACACTTAGCTTGATTTCATTAGGTCTCAACGGGATCTAAAAACAAGTCAAATTTGAAGGGGTTGGGCTCTGTAGTTATTAATTTATTAATATTTAAGTTGTGAAAGTTGAAACTTTTCATTTATTGTTTTAGCTAAACTCCAACCTAGGGCACTGCAGAACACCAGGGAGCTATGAAGCACTTTAGCTTTGACTCAATCTCACATGGAAGTACTGGCTGCCTTGGAGTTCAGAGTGCCTCAGAAAGGTTATGTAAGCTATTACATAAAGTCCTGTGTGAGTTATTAAGAACTGGAGAGCTCTAGAGGGGCTGGGTGATTATCTTATAAAAAGTATTATGGAGCTATGGGAGGAACTTCTAAGTTAAGGATGTGACTATTTGTCATTTATAAGCCCAAATTTGAGTCTCTCATCTTAAATACCCCGAAACTAAAAGATTTTTCACTTTTACAAAAGTTGTTGGGGTTTGGGTTTTTTTGGAGTATCATATCTCAAAAAAAGCAGCTTGGTCTCTTAACTCTAAATGTATTTTATTCATCTGTATTAGTGCCTTGAGTATTTGGGGGAAGACTGTATGGGTAATTTTGGATCTATTTGCTATGGACTTCTGAACCTCTTCGAAGTTCATGAGCTCACTGCAGAGTTCGTAAAGTCCACAATGCTTGTCTTCAAAGCCATTAAAAAATCTGCAGGGTGCTTGCAAAAGCCTGGCAATTTTTTAAAGTCTGGAGCTGACCCAGTCAGGTTGAAGGACATTAAGAAATCTACAGGGGTAGCTGGTACATTTGATAAAGTCCAGAGTTGATTTGTCTGGGTTAAATAACTTGAAGAAATCCGTGGGAGTAGCTTGAACGCTTCTCAAATTGTAGCCCTGAAGCAGCCAGGTTGAAGGACTTTCAGAAGTCAGCAGGCTTTTAAGAATCTTTGGTGCTCTTCTACAAAAGTAGGAGATGCAATATGTGCTAATTGTCAAAAATGTCACTTAGAAAGTCATCTACTTTACAAGTTTGGTTGTGAAAAACATAGTTCAACCTAGCAGGTGTGCCAGGATTTTCTGTGACAGTTTTGTAGAAATAACTACAGAAATTTTCTGGCAAAAACTTGCCCAGTTGTAAGTGCACACCAGTTTCTTAAGAATAACTTTCCATTTGAAGCACAGGATTTTGTTATGACATCGTTAAAACTTTAAAGAATAAACATTTGAAAGTCTGGTAAATCACAGTTCAACATATAACTGTAAACCTGACCTCATACCAACTCCTACACTCAATGTATCCACTGAACACCTTGGTAAAACCAGCTGCCACGCTGGCATAGTTCACTAACATCTCCTGCATTCCCAGTCCGGATTACAAAGCCTTCCATACTGTGCTGTAAATGCCATGCATAGAGCACCACTCCAGTGGGTGCCAGCCTGCCTAAAAGACCTTATCCCCCATGCAAAGTCTTGTGGGTGAAATATGCCATGACACCTCTCCTGGTGTGGACACAAGAACACTTGGAGCCTTTCCAAAATAGGAACATTTCAAAAGGGCAGCAGCCTCTATATTCTAATCAGAAGCAGATCCAGGATTTTGTAAAGGGGAGTGCAGGGACAGTGATTGGTGCTGCAGGGATGGCTGTACCCCCACCCCCACCCAACACTAGGGTGGGCAGACTACATCACAGAAGCAGCAGTCAGGGACTTTAGAAGTCCCCCAGGTAGGTAAAAATTCCCTGCCTGGTACCCTGGGTTTTCCCTGCCAACCTGGGGAAGGGGAAACACACCTGCTGCCACTGCTGTCCAGGGCTGGGCCCATCCCGCCTGCAGTCTGGCTGGAATGGGCAGAAGTGGCTCTGGAGCAGGCAGGAGAGATGGGGAAAGGTGTGGGGAAGAAACATGCTACTGAGCAGGTAGGAGAAGAGCGAGGACTTTTTATTGGCTTAGGGGGACTTAAAGAAGTCCTCCACTGCTGCTCTTATGGCATGGTCAGGAAGGAGAGTGCAGTTGCACCGCTGCACCTCCTCTAAGACCACCCCTGGTTCTAATTGTTATGGGCGAACAAACTGAGAATGATTCAAATGTAGCAAAATGACTTCAGTTTTAACTCGGTGAAGGGCTGTTAAATGACTCTGGTACTTCACTGACTGAGGTATATGTACTGGATCTTTAGCTCTTGCTGAGGAAAACCACAGGAATCACAATGGATCTCACAAATCCATAGGCATGTTGAGGTAGGGAGATATGCATTTCATAACTGCTGCATTGTTCTGTGACAAGGAGAATGGGATAGGATCAACATTAAGGCTGACCTGTTTATTAGTTGTTTATATAATCTGTCTCCATATTAATTAGTGTTGTTGTCTAGAAACTTATAAAGGGTATCAATATATAAATGGCTTTATGATTGTCACATGTTTATACGCAGCATACACAATACACCCCTTGTACTTGGCCTTGGTGAGGTTGCAGCTGGAGTACTGCATCCAGTTGTGGGCCCCACAATTTAAAAACATGTGGAGAAGCTTGAGAGAGTGCAGAGGAGAGCCACACGCATGATCAGAGGTCAGGAAAACAGACCTTATGATGACAGGCTGAGAGCCATGGGACTCTTTAGCCTGGAAAAGCGCAGGCTCTGGGGTGATCTGGTGGCCACCTATAAGTTTATCGGGGTGACCACCAGGATCTGGGGGAACAATTGTTCACCAGAGCACCCCAAGGGATGATGAGGTCAAACGGTCACAAACGACTGCAAAACGGTTTCAGGCTGGACAAAAGGAAGAATGTCTTTACTGTCTGAGCCCCCAAGGTCTGGAATAGTCTGCCATTGGAGGTGGTACAAGCACCTACATTGAACACCTTCAAGAGAAAATTGGATGCTTATCTTGCTGGGATCCTATGACCTCAGCTGACTTCCTGCCCCTCGGGCAGGGGGCTGGACTCCACGATCTTCTGAGGTCCCTTCCAGCCCTAATGTCTATGAAATCTATGAATCCGTGCAAGACTCTTGATCCCAAGTTGTTGTAATTGGTTACAATATAAAATACATTTAGGTGTGCAAGCTCACACTGTCTCTCTTCTCTCCCACACACACACATACACGCTCAAACTGCTTACAACTGAAAATAAAAACATCACTAAGCAACTCTGGTTATTTCCTGAACAATTTTAACACCATGAGCAGCTAAAAGTATATAATAAAAGGTTTAGAACTATTGCTGCTTGCTCTCACCTCCCCTGGTGTGTTATAAATGTAATACATGCCACTGGCATCTTAACACATTTTTTTTCATTTGGCAAAGCTTTGCTTGGGAAGAGCTGGTCTGTACTCACCATAGTAGCTGACAAGGGGGCAGTGGTTTTTACATAGGGTCTGGCAGAGAATGGTCTAGTGACCAGTGTGAGAAAAACACTTTTTGTGGATCCAAAATGACTCTCTGTCAATACTGTGGGTTTTCCTCCCTGAATAACAGAGAAATACTATTAATTAACAAAACCAACCTGTCCCACTCCAGCACAGTGTTTGAGGGACTGTCTGAATGAGGTGCAAACCCTTTCACCTTCTGTCCACAGCTGGGACACATCTGGCTATATAATGAGACCAAAACATGTCACAGCTCTTCTGTGGCTAACAGCAGGCAAGCTGGTGGTTCTCAGTTAGGTAAAAACACAAAGAGAATGTGCATTACAGTGAATTAGCTCACAATCTGCAAAGGGTATTAGTCCCTTGGCATCCAGGGGGAAGATATGTCAGAAAGGTGGCACAGGGGAAAAGTCAGGCTCTAGCTGCTGCAGATTGGTCTGTGCTCGCACTATGTATGCCCAAAGGGCTCCAGTCTCCAGGGCTGTCAATAGGCACTTTTTATTAGCACTAACATTCACTTAAGAAAAATTACAGCCAAAAAAAAGCCCAATGCAGGGTAATTAGATAATGACATTATTTCGGCCTGACGTGCCATATAATTAAACAACTAATAAACGGTGAGAGTCCTGCGCTGCTCAGGCCACTAAGTCAATACTGTGCTATTACTGCAGTGTAATTGAGTTTATACAGAACTTGAATGCTGAACTTCTGCAGCCCCATGCAAGGGATGGTATTAAAGGAAGCACTGGAGACTTACCTGTTAGCAGCAGGTATGAAGATAGATCTTTTCATCTAGATTATAGCTGGGAGTCCCTTGCCCCAGGAGGAGAAAAGTCAATGTTTCTGGTTGCTTTAAATACCTCTATGAGGTTAGGCACATGAACTATCACAGCTCATTTCCTAGGCAATTTGTTGGCACTGAAGGGGTTAAAGGAGGCAGGACTGCATGGCTGCTATCAGCATAACTAGGGCAGGGCAAGTGGGGATGTACAGTGTGCCCATGTGGAGAGGATGCCGCAATGGCTGCTCCTGGGGAGACTGAGTTCTGGCTGCAAGAGCCATAGCGAGCAGCCTCTGTGGCCATGGCAGTGCAAGCAGCAAAATACCTTTCCCCCCTAACTCTCCTGCCCAGGGAATCAAAATGCTCGCTACACCTCTGCTCTGGGCTGTTGCTCTGGAGTCAAAGAATCATAGGAAGTTAGGGTTGGAAGAACTCTGAGGAGGTCATCTAGTCCAACTCCTTGCTCAAAGCAGGACCATGCCCAACTAGATCCCAGCCACAGCTCTGTCTAGCTGGGTCTTAAAAACTTCCAAGGATGGAGCTTCCATCACTTCTCTGGTTACCTGTTCCAGAGTTTTACTACTCTCCTACTGAGAAAATTCTTCCTAATATTTAACCTCAGCTTCCCTTGCTGCAACTTGAGACCGTTGCTCCTTCTTCTGTCATCTGCCACCACTGAGAACAGACTAGCTCCATTCTCTTTTGAACCCTCTTCAGGTAGTTGAAGGCTGGTATTAAATCTCCTCCCAAACTTGTCTTCTATACTAAATAAGTCCAGTTCCCTCAGTCACTCCTCAGAAGTCATGTGCCCCAGCCCCCGAACCATTTCTGTCGCCCTCCACTGGATTCCCTCCAATTTGTCCACATCCTTTCTGTGCTGGGGGCCCCAAAACTGAACACAGTACTCTAGATGTAGCCTCACCAGTGCTGAATAGAGGGGAATACTCACTTCTATTGACCTGCTGGCAACACACCTACCAATGCATCCCAGTATGCTGTTAGCCTTCATAGATTTCATAGACATTAGGCCTGGAAGGGACCTCGGAAGATCATCAAGTCCAGCCCCCTGCCCAAAGAGCAGGAAGTCAGCTGGGGTCATAAGATCCCAGCAAGATAAGCATCCAATTTGCTCTTGAAGGTGTTCAATGTAGGTGCTTGAACCACCTCCGATGGCAGGCTGTTCCAGACC
>NW_017728911.1:5480533-5522107 GCF_001723895.1 Crocodylus porosus | reverse complement strand
ATCGATTAGGTCATCCCCAGTAGCCAGTACCATGTCGAGCAGTGCTTTACCTCTCATTGGCCCATAGACTTCTTGAGTCAGGTAGAGGTCATCTATGCATGAGAAGAAGCTTTGCGACCGCTTGGATTATGCTGAGTGGTCCTCCCACGAGATGTCCGGGTAATTGAATCACCCATGACAACCATGGTTCTGGAGCACAAGGCCTCAGCCAGTTCCTGGGTGAACTCCTGGTCAAGCTCAAGACTTTAGGTGGGAGGTCTGTAGTAGACTCCCACTGTTGTGTCCCCTGTGCCGTGTTCCCCACAGATTTTAACCCAGAGGGTCTCCAGTTGTCCTCCCTGGTCACCAATATCAGTTTGCAGGGATGCGTAGCTTTCCTTAACATAGAGAGCTACACCCCCACCCCTTTGATCTACATGATCCCTCCTGTACAGGTGATAGCCATCTATACCCGTGGTCCAGTCATGGGTGAAGTCCCACCAGGTCTCTGTTATCCCTGTGACATCATAATTATTTGCATTGAGCAGGAGGACAAGCTCCTCCTGCTTATTCCCCAAGCTCCTGGCATTTGTGTACAGGCAGGCAAATGTCCCCTTGGGGGCTCTTGCCTTTCCCACAGATTGTACCAGGGCTGGGGCAGGGGTGGGCTCCCTTAAGTGCCTTGGCTCGCTGGCTTTGCAAGGGTTGCTCAGCGGGCCAGCAGTGGTGGTAGTCCCCCTGTCCCCCAACGGGCTTAGTTTAAAGCCCGGTGGAGCAAGTCAGCCACTCTGGCTGATAAGAGCCTCCTTCCCAGGGGAGAGAGGTGGAGGCCATCCCTTCCCAGCAGCTCGCTGTCTCTCTCACCAAAGAGCGGGCTGTGGTCATGGAAGCCAAAGCCTTCCCGATGACACCAGCGCCACAGTCTTTGGTTCACTACGTGAATCCTCCTCTCCCTCCTCAGCCCATAGCCCGAGACTGGGAGGATTGATGAGAACACCACCTGTGCCCCCAGACCCTTTAGCCCCGCTCCCAAATCCCTGTAGCGCTTCATGATCCGGCTGGGAGCGCTCCGAGCCATGTCACTGGTGCCCACATGAATAAGGAGCATGGGATAGTGGTCTGTGGGCCAGAGGAGCTTAGGGATCTTCTCCACAATGTCCCAGATGTGGGCCCCGAGGAAGCAGCAGACTTCCTGGGCTGAGGGGTCGGAGTGGCAGATTGCCCCCTCAGTGCCCCGCAAGATGGAGTCTCCCACAACAAACACCTTACGTTTTGTCTTGGGGAGGCGGGGGCGGTAGCTGCAGTTGGGCCTGTGTTGCCTGTGGGAGCTGGCAACTCAGCAGGCTCTGCTGGAGCAACAAGATGTGCGTACCTGTTGCTGAGCTCTGGCGGGGCAGGGGCTTTGGTGCAGTGGGCCCTTGACCACCTTGGTCCATGCCCCTGACTGGACGGAGCAGGAGGTCCCGGAGTCCTCCTTTGTCCTGGAGGGAGACCGTGGTCTACCCTGTGGCTCCCGGGGGAGAAGGGCCTGGCAGCAGGAGTCAATCTCCTGCTCACAGTCCCTGATGGCACGCAGTCTCTGGACTGTGGCCTGGAGCTCCTCCAGCTGGCGCACCAGAGACCCCAAAAGGGGGCAGACCCCACACGGGCAGGTGGGCATGCTCCCAGCTGCCAAAGCCTGAAAAAGGGACAGGCAGCCCCCACAGCTGAGAGCCAGGGGCTCCGTGTGTGCGGAGCCCAGGGCTATAGGCTCCATCTGGGTGGCCATCTCTAAGGTGCCAGGTGGGGACCGCAGAGCCCAAGGGGACCCTTGGGGTGCAGTGCGTGCCCATCCATGTCATGCCCCTGGTAGGCTGGCTACGGCTGGGACTGTCTATCCTGGGGGGGTCGCAGGCAGGGTCTTGGTCCCTCCTGCATGCCCTCCTGCATGAACTCTGTGCTAACTCATGCTCTGGCAAACAAGCGCACCTGTTTGCACAGCCTGTTCGCATGGCCCCAGTTGCGTGGCTCCCTGGGGGGCTGGGCGAAGTAGGGGCCTGGGTGGGGCTTGACCCGGCCTGGCTCCACGCAACTGCCTCCTCCCTCTCAGTGAGGGGTTAACCCCCTCCCACCACGGGCCCCGCTTGCCTCCGGCTGTGCTGGGGGTCGGCAAGGGGCTTGACCGCTGCTTGGGAGTCTCTGGGGGGCTTCAGGGGAGCGGGAGCGTGGCGGGCTTTCACCTGCACGTCTCTTGCTGCTCCGGAGCCTAACTCAGTAACAAGGGCACACTGATGTGTCGTATTCAGCTTATTGTCCACTGTAACCCCCAGGTCCTTTTCTGCAGAGCTGCTGCCCAGCCAGTCAGCCCCCAGGCCGTGCTGGTGCATGGGGTTGTTCCATCCTAAGTGCAAGACTTTTCACTTGTCCTTGTTGAACCTTATGAGATTTCTTTTGGCCCAATCCTCCAATTTGTTTGATCATTCTGAATCCTAGCCCTAATGTATCTACTATTTCCCACAGTGAGTGCGCTCTATGCCATCTTCCAGGTCGTTGATGAAGACATTGAACAAAACTAGTCAGGTCTGGGCTTTGTGACTCTTAAACACCTTTGCTGACAGTTGCCAAGCCTTACCATGGCATGAGGTGCAACAGGCACAAATATAGGCGGAGTGGTTTGTTTGTGGAGAAGATGGGGAACTGAAAATGAATTAATATGAAGAGCTACTGATGCTCCTTTGCTATTGGCCATGACTACATAGGAGTGGCCTTGGAGTTGTTTTGCGTTTCATTTAGGTTTGGATCACCATAATAATTGTCCACTAGGTACGTACAGAAAGGTACATGTTCCCCAACCCCAAACCATGCTCATCCAAGCCTTACGTGTGCTAAATCCATGTATGCACACCATGTATACATGTCTAGTCATCCAAGTGTACATGCATGCATGCACACACACAATTCATGCTGTGCCGTGTGGATGCAAACTGCCAAACAGATGGTTCATGTTCCCTAAGTGTGCACACATGTCAGTGAACTCGACCATGCATGAGTTAGGATAGTCCAAGTCATGTATGGTTTGCAGGATCCTGGCTGAAGGATCCATATACATGTGCTCACAGGAAAAGTGACAAGATACTTTGACCTTATACATTGCTTGGCATAGAAGAGTCCAAGTGTTGGCTGATCTCTAAACATGATCACAGTAAGTTCAATTAATGATCATTACAAAATGCAACTGTACATTAGTGCTGTGGAGAGGACAAATCTGGCAGCAGCTGGCTCCCCAAAACAGCTAACAGAATCCACTTTCACCCCAAAATTAACCTCCCCACTGGCATTTACACACATATGCATTTTTTACACTTACATCTTCTCAGGCATTCTTTGCCAAGGCACACCCCATAGCACCTATGTGATGGTGCATTTCAGCATCCACCCAGATCACCACTGCTGAGGCCTGTCCCTGCATACACCCCTGTGCACATATGCACACTCCTGTTTTCCTCCTTTCTGTGGCTCTGCTATACAATAACTAGCCAGAGTCCCAGCAGAATGAATCCTGAAGGTGAGCAGCAGATGGAAATATCTGTCATCCCACGGCAGAGTTACAAGCCTCTTCCTCTATGTCATATCCCTGCATGGCATAACAGTCAAAGAGCAAAGCCTGAGCAGTCAAGGCAGGCAGGCCCGCTGGATTCCTAACACAAGGTTCCTGCTGTGGACTGTAGCCTTGTGTTCCCTATATAGATAAGCCCAAACAGGACAAAAGGCTTCAGGTTTCAGGATGCGGAAGGGGTGTGTTTTTGGATTTGAATTATTGGATCTAAATTTGCCTTCAGTATTTTGTTCCAGATTAACTCAGGGACAACTGCTGCTTAGCTGGGGATCCCAGCCACTTGCTCTCCACCTGCCTACAGCCCTATCTCTGCCAAGCGCAGAACAGAACCATAATCAGTTGCCCCATGGTGCTGCCTCATGCTGGGTTGGGATGGGGATGCAGGGTGGGGAGTGGCATCCAGAAGCAGGATGGGCTGGCAGGGCCAGAGCTGGGATTGCTGGCTAAGTGGCAGCAGTCACAAGAACTGAAACAGTAAGCGGCAGCTGGGAGTATGCAAGTACTAAATGACTGCACAGTAACAACTGTGCAGTTTGCAACGTGTAGACACAGCTTTTTTGTTCCATCCCTAACTAATGAGGATGCTACCCCACCTCTACTTGGCATGCACAGACTGAAACCTTGCTGAGATATTCAGTTTTGATTAAAACTTGTTTTTCTCCAGGAAGAAAAGGATCACTGATACTACAGACTGGTGAATTTCAAAGCATGAAGGGACAATTATGACCATCTAGTCTAAATTTCTGCAGAATACAGGCCAAAGAACCCTACCCAACAATTTCTGCATCAATCTTATACCTTTTTCCTGAATGATATTCTAACTTTTAGAAAACCATCCAGCCTTAAATACTGCAAGTGATTATTTCAGACAACCTCTGGCAGAGCCCAGAAGGACATCAGCTATTCTGTAATCACTGACTGGCACAATCCCACACCTCAGAGATGTCCATCTCTCATTCAAGGAGGTGCAAAGACAGTTGTGAAACACCTGCCAGTGTGTTTCACTTGCCCAATGTCAGAGAAAGGCTTGGTAAGGAAGAGGAGGAAGAGCTCCGGGTCAGAAGGGTGGGAACATTTCTGTACAGATGCGGTGATACATTCTGGTCACTGTGCTAGTTGAGGGGGGGAGTGACATGTGGACACTGGGTGCCAGACTCGGAGCAGCACAGTGCTGAGGGACACAAGTTTCAAGGAGTGACAGTTCTGAACAGATGCACAACTACTGAACATCACCGGGCTGGAAGAGACTGTACTCTGGTGCTGGTGGCCAGGAGAGTTGGAGTGAGTGCAGTGTAGTGAGGACTCTGAAATGGAGCCTGGGTGCTCCAGGTGTTGAGGGGTTTCCTGTTGGTGAAGCAAGAAAGCAGTCCCTAGACTATAGTGAGAGAGCCAGGAAGAGTCTAGGACTAGTACAAGTGTGGAGAACTCTCAGCAGCTTGGGACTGAGGTGCCCTGAAAGACAGGTAGTCAGGAGTAGCATCTGGATGTGGGTCTGGTGTGACACACATACCACGGCACGGAAAAGCTTGAGAACCACTGGCATAGGAAGGGCCAATTTCAATCTGTCAACTAGAAATGCTTCTTGGTGGGTGAATCCATATGTGCACTTTAATATTTAGGAGCCTATTTTATTTCACATTAAAGCAACACATTAAAAAATGTGTGATTACACTAATGCGCAGTAAAATACGTTACTGCATATTAAGCATCATTTAAAAAACTGTGCACATTCATTACTGCGCATTAAGACAGCATAAGGTGCATTTGTTTAGTACCTAACACTGGAGGTACTAAATTTAATACACATTAGAAAAAGCACCTTAATGCACATGTAGATGAACTCTGTCCCAGCAAAGCTGGGGGCAGGTGGGAGGGGGTGCTGTCATCAGGCTGCAGGGGATGTGGATGTTTAAAGGATATGAGGGAGAAGAGCTGCTGACAGCAAAAGGTAGATCCTGTCATTAGTATGATCTGAGCTTTGCGAACCCAAATATTGAAATTGCTGAAAACAAGATGTGTGCTTGTGCGTCTTGCTATCAATCAGCGAAGCGCCTAGAGTGCACCAGCATTGCTACAGCTCCATCTCCAATCCATCACAACATCCCCAAGCTGCTTGGGAGATGAGACTGTCTGACAGACTGATGCAGCAACAGGTGAGGGGAGAAAAATGCTGTTGCCATCACAGATATACTCTGATGTGGCATAAGGAGCCCTTACAGAGTCCAGGCTGACTCCCGTAGCTCAGGCTTTCAGAGCACAAGCAGGATTGGGAGTCTTGGGGTTAGTGCCAGAGACTGAAGTCCTCTCTCCTCCCCTTGGTGGCAGTGCTCTGTGGTGGTGACTGAACCTTCTCCAGGCCAGTGCAATGAAGTTAAGGGGGTTCTGATGAAGGAAGGACATTTGCCTTACAATGGGAAAAAAAATCAAATTTGAACAGTCCCGTCAGCAAATTTGAACAGGGTGCTTTTTACCCACTGTAAGCTAAAAAATCTCTGGGCTGATCTGCATGTCATCCCACACCCATGCTGGAATGTATGTGGTGTGGGTTTGACCCAAGCCAAAGGTAAGACCAACTGGAAGAGATTAGCAGGAGGGCTGCTATCTGAATTAAGGTGCCCAAGTCATTGAGAAGACATGGTGGTCTATTAAGGGTCCAATTATCCCTTGGGAAATCCCTGAAAATCTTGATGGCAGCTTTGCCTAGTGGATATCACTAACCCTGAGGCCCTGGGCTTTAATCAAAGCTCTGCCACAGGCCTGCTGAATGGTGACCTTGGACAAGTCATTGTGCCTCCCCATGACTCTGTTCCTTTGTCTGCCATGGGGTAAGGTTGCCAACCCTCTTCCCAGAGCACTTGGGGATCTGCAGCTGAGACACTCTTCTTTCTCTGGATGGTGGGAGCTGTGAAGCAGAGTCTGTGTGGACTTGAATTCCTGCACTTCTGATAGTTTCAAAATGTTTTGCGCTGCACTTGTGATGAAGTCTAACTCTGGGGAGAGCTGCAGCGTAAGGCAGAGCCCTTCGCCTCAAGGTCACTGATTTAAATTCAGCTCAGGTCAAGTTCAGCCAAATGACTGAAATGTGCTGGCATCTGAAAGCACTTCTCTGTGGTCTGTCCCTGGTCACAGTCTCATTCCTGGTGGACAAATTCCTCATCACAAAAAACCCTGTTCCTGCAGTTTGCATTAGGTGATACTTTTATGGGCAGCTCATGACAGAGAGGCCAAAGACTGGCAGGGCTGTGGGTATGAACCCCCATAAGCTGTGTCTAGCCTGGCAGCATTACTGATCTGATCTGAGCGGAACTAGTGTGCACAGATGTAATGAGGCTGGTGCCGCACCCTGCCTGCACAGCGGGGACTTCCACGGTCTGTAGCACAGGAACAGATAAACGCATGGGAACTACCTCAAGGGAGATGGAGCATAATGATTTTACCTCCAAGTTACAAGGGTTGCAGGCCTGGCAATGGGGCTGCGCTGCTACTATTTATGTAGCACCTGACCCAGAGCTAAAGCTGGAAGGGCTACTGGCAGTTGGCCCAAAGCCCATTGAAGGTAGTGGGAATCTTCTTGTTTCTGAGCTTTGCATGAGGTCTTTGAGACAGCACCTTTCCACAGCACTGAGCCAACTCACTGAAAACAGAACAAGAACAGTGCTTTGCCTAGTCCCTGTATTATCCTCATGGGGATGGGGTGCTCTTGCCTACCCCTGTAAGGCACCACATGGCCCTCATCGTCACAGTCTCTGAGCTCTTCTCTGTCTCAAATGTACTCCTTCCACCAGTCCTGCTGTGGGGTAGAGTGGTGGTGTTACCTCCAATTCACAGAAAAGGGAACTGAGGGGTGCCCAGGATGCATAAGACCATTTGGTTACAAGGGGAGTGAGTGCCAGAGCTGGGAACTGAACACCACAGGAATTCACCAAGGAAAGTCCTATGTCACATTCCTGTTATCCAGCAAACAGGTGGGAACAGGGTCTCTTCTGGCCTGTTGGTCTGTAAATCTCTGGAGTCCGAGTTTGGTTGCTGAACAATGCACCCTCCTTTCTTTTCTGAGGAAAGTTGAGGGACTGCATCACCCCATCAAATGGGTCCTACCAGCAGCAGTCAGAAAAGCAGCAGCTTCTCTCAAAGGGGGTGTCACTTGATGTAGACAGCTTTGTAGGAGCTCTACAGAACATCCAAGGATCCCCCCAGGCTTTTGAGTGACCCCATTATCCTAGCTGAGAAGTGGGGTAAATATGCCTCGAAGTGGGATTCTGAAAAGTGCTGAGCACTGAATTAACTTTTCCCACCAAACCCTGACTTCAATAGTGCAGAAAAAGGCCAATATGTAGCATACTGAAAACACACCCATTATTTTCTTCTCAGCGCTAGGATTGGAAGGGCCCCTAGGTCAAGGCTCACTGGCAGGCCTGTGTAGGTGAGGTGATTTCCAAGCCTGCACGACCTCCAGTCTGAGTTTAGAGTCCTCCAAAAGAAATTGTGATTCACTTGCAGTCAGACAGAGCTGTACTCTCTAACATTTATTAATATATCTGCTGGCCACAAGCTTCCCTTTGAGGCAGCCAGCCCTGTTTTGTTTTGAATTCAAAGTCTAAGCCGCAGCTGTGTCTTCCCTTTATCTCTCATTTCTACACTGACATTTTAAAGGGAAGTTTACTCTCCCCCTTGAAGTGCAAAAATCCATGTCCGAAAAGCACACAGCCCAGAAAAGTGGAGAAGACAAACATATTTGGACGTGTGATTTCATAGTTGCTATGCTGATAGCTTTCAGAGGCTGGGTCCTGTCCATCAGTTATGCCCAATGTGCATTCTTACGTGATATGGGAGAACAAAAACTGACTTATTAAAGAGAAAAAGAGGTAAGTGAACATCAAGACAAGTTTAAAAAAGCAGCTCTCATTTCAAAGAATGAGGAAAGTCTTTCTCCTTCTCCTTCCCTCTGCCTGCCCCTCTCAGACAAGATTGCAACACCAGGTAGACAAACCCAAATGACAGTCCCCATTTTATTCACAAGAGAAAAAGCATGGCTTTTGGTCAAAAACATGTATAACATATTGGCACTGTTTTCACAAGCACCAGAGTGACTCACAGTATGCCTGCTCTGCTTCCACAGCGCTCTTGGGAGTGACATGCCTGAGTATAACCTACCTACGTGTGGTCATTCTGCATGGGCCACCCCCGAACCAAAGTGGTGGAGCCTCTCTGAGAGCAACCCCCTACTGCCACTTTCAAGGATATTGGGGACAGACCTAGAGAGCAACAGCAGTGGGCACCTTCAGGGCAGCTCCCCCACCTCATTTCTGGTATGGGTGGGTGGGCAGAGTGTGATTGAAAGCACTGTGGAAGTGTAGACATATCATTATAGGCTTGGCTTGATTGGAGTTTGGTGCCTACATGTCTTTAGAGATCTGGCCTTTTCAACAATTTTACCCTTAAGAAATAATCTGTTTAACGGACTGCAGGTTAGAATGAAGAATGACATAATTGGGGTGCGATTCAAGTAGCAGGAAATAAAGCTGAACTGAAGAAGGTGTGTGGCGAAGGAACCCACATGGTGAAGGACACTTCTGCTCAGCCTGTGCTGCTCCCACATATGTGTTTCTTGCTTAGTCTGGTGGCTCTGGAATAGCTGCTAATCGTTTATTTGTGCAAGTGTAGCACCTCCAGCACATAGCTGAAAATCCAGCCCCTGCCTTGCTAGACACTGCAAACATACATACTAAGAAACAGTGCCCATTTCATGGAGCTCACTATCTACATGGAAAAGACACTGAGGGCTGCGGGAGGAGGTGGTGTTATTTACATTTTACAGATGAAGGATGAGCAATAAAGGCCCCCCATGGTTCAGAAAATTATATAAACCCCCTGAACTTCAACAGGGCTGCATACATGCTTGAGGTTGGGATTTTCAGAACTCCCTGAATCCCTTTGACTCGCACTGGCCTTCTAAGTCACTTTGACACTTTTGGAAATCCCACCTTCTATTCCAAGGTCACACTGGGAGTCTGAGGAAAAATTGAAGAAGCCCAGATCTCTCAAGTCCTGATGAATTGCCTTTCCTACAAACCCTTTCTTCCTCTCCTTACCCATCCTACTATAAGTGGTAGTTTTGAAATTCTTTGGCTTAGCAATCCAAAGCTGGTCTTTCTAAAGATAACTTAAAGCCGAGTATAAAAGACTCGTCTTCTCTCAGTCTTGAACTTGCAACCTTTCAGTTTGCCACAAGTCCCTGTGTTTTGATGCAGAGAGGACAGCAGATTCTAATAGCCCCTCCACAGCCCATTCACTATTTGATACACCACTTTCATTTCCCAGTTTATTCATCACAATGCAAATGCATCATAGTTGCTATGTCTTCCCAGCCCAGACATGTCATCTCAGGGTCAGCTGCTACCGCCTATGTCACAAATGTCTCTGCTTCCCCACACCTGAGAGAACAGACAGCCAGGAAATAGCTCTGTCCTCCAATAAGCCTTGAACATGCTGGGAGCAAGCTCCTGTATGGAGGTACCCATGGGTCCTGTATGGGGTTACTAATAATCTGGCACAGAATGTGGAGAAACCAATATCACTGGAATTGTTCTCTGAAAATGTTACAGCTCATGATTGATCTGGGTGGTGGGATGGAGTACAACCTCAATAAGTTTGCAGATGACATCAAGCTGGGGGAGTAGTAGATAGGTGAAGGGTAGGACAAGGATTCAGAGAGACCTCAACAAATTGGAAGACTGGACCAAAAGAAATCTCATGAAGTTCAATTAGAAAAACTGCAAAGTCCCGCACTTAGGATGGAACAATCCCATGTACCAGTACAGGTTGGGGACCAAATGTCTGGGCAGCAGCTCTGAAGAAAAGGATCTGCGGGTTATGATGGGCAATAACCTGAATATGAGCCAACATGTGCCCTTGTTGTAAAGAAGGCTAATGTCATACTGGGTTGCATTAGTGGGAGTGCTGCCAGCAGATTGAGGGAGGTGATTATTCCCCTCTATTTGGCACTGAAGAATCCACATCTGGAGTACTGTGTCCAGTTTTAGGCCTCCCATTACAGAAAGGATGTGGACAAATTGGACAGTCCAGCAGACGGCAATGAAAATGGTTCAGGGGCTGGGGCAAATCATTTTTGAGGAGAGCCTGAGGGAACTGGGCTTATTTAGTTTGGAGAAGAGAAGACTGAAAGGGGATTTAATAGCAACCTTCAACTACCTGAAGCGTGATTCCAAAGAGGAGGGAGGTAGACTGTTTTTAGGGGTGGCAGATGATAGAACAAGAAGCAATGGGTAGTTTAGGTTATATATTAAAAAAACTTTCTCAGTAGGAGGGTAGTAAAGCACTGGAACTGGCTACCCAGAGAGGTTGCAGAATATCCATCCTTAGAGGTTTTTAAGACCTGGCTAGACAAAGCTTTGGCTGGGATGTTCAAGTTGGGGATGGTCCTGCTTTGAGCAGGGGGTTGAACTAGATAACGTCCTGGGGTCCCTTCAAGCTGTAATTTTCTCTGAATCTATGATTTAAATACCCTCTCCTATTCTCCTCCCCATCTTTCTTTCCTCCTCCTTACCTGTCCCTGCTCTGTCTGCCATTCACATGCTACTTCTAAGCTTCTTATTTCATTGCCATCTTTCTAATGGCGCTCTTAAAAGCGAGCAGCTGCACTGTACAGAGGTGCAGGGGAAATATCTCTTTGTTGACTACTTTGTAGAGAGCCTCTCATAGATGGAAACTGACACTATAATTATTTTTTTCTTTATCTTCACTCAGCTAAAAGACATACATTTCCTGCTATCAACTGTGGGATTTTGCTGTGGCAAAAAATGAGAGAAAGAAATAGAGAGAAAGAGAGAGAGAGAGGGAGAGAGACAGAGGAGGGGAACAGGTGCAAAGCAGCTGAGTCTCTGCAGAAAATCTGTCTTCTTACCCACATCCTCCTGGGAGTTGTTGTTTCTTCAAGCCCAAGTTCCATGCTTGTAAAGGTGCCTGACATGCCCAGTGGCTACAATTCTCTTTCTATGCAGCCATTGGAGAGGAACAGCATGGATGACAGCAGTCAAACTTCCCCCATACTTATCTGCCCTCTGTATTGCAACACTGAAAAGAAAAGATTGCCTCCAAGGGGGAAAGGGGCAGGCCATCTCCATGGTCCCTGGCATCACTGGCCTCTCTGATGACCCTCTATTTGTAACGGGGCTACTGCAATGGGGGAAGAAGACTTGTGTTTCCTAGGAAACAGACATTGCTGATGATTACTGATTCATTTCACAAGTACCCATAAAATGTTGGGGACTTTGCTCTACATCGGGGTGGGCAAAATATAGCCTGCGGGCTGGATTCGGCCTGCCAGCCCATTCTACCCAGCCAGCACGGCCTTAAAAAAATTTAGAAAATTAATTTATATTTGTCTGCAGCTGCCTGTCAAAGATGACATGCGGTCAACGGTAACAGGACCCAGCAGGAACCTGTGGCTGAGCAACAAGGCTAGCCCAGCTCCACAAAGTCTCACCCACCCTTCCCACCCTCAGCCCCCAACCAGAAGCCTCTGCAGCTTCTGGCCCCATGCCTCTGGAGATGGTCCCCCTCCCTCCGTCTGACTGGACAATAAGGCAAGATTGGATGCAGGGAGCAGTGGGGGCTGTATGGAGTGGTGCCGTGGCAGGGGGGCTGTGGGAAGCAATGCGGAAAGTGGCAGCTGCAGAGAGCAGCTGGACCCATGTGGTGCACAGCAGGCGGCGGAGCCACATCAGAGCCATGGTGGTCCCCAGCAGGCAGCACAGTGGGCCCCGATGGGTGGCAGAGCTCCAGCTGGGCCCCAGCAGGTAGCGAGGCTGTCGTGGGTCCTGAGAGGCAGCAGAGCCACGGCGGGCAGCAGAGCTGTTGCAGGCCCCAGCAGTTGGTGGGCTTGCGGTGGGTGGAAGAGCCATAACCAGGCCCCAGTGAGTGGCGGGAGCCAGTGGGCAGCAGAGCCACAGTGGGACCTAGTAGGCAGCAGAGCCCCAGTGAGCAGTGGGGCCACAGCAGGCCCCTGCAGGCAGCAGAGCCACAGCTGGGCCCCAGTGGGCAGTGGGGAGGCGGCAGACCCCAGGAGGTGGCAGAGCCACAGTGGGAGGTGGGCCCTGGTGGGTGGCAGAGCTGTGACCGGGCCGAGGCAGGACCCAGCGTCAGCTGAGCCCCAGTAGGTGGTGGTGCAGGCGCAGTGGGCCCCAGTGGTTAGCATAGCCGGGGGGTGCTCCGGCAGATGGTGGAGCCATGGTGAGTGGTGGGGTTGCGGCAGGTGGCAGAGTCACAGCGGGGCTGTGGCAGGCAGTGGGCCCCGGCAAGGGCTGCGGGGAGCACTGCGGGAACTGGGGGGCTGCAGGGAGCAGCGGGCTAGCCTGAAGGAGGGAATGCAGGGAAAGGTGGTAGCGGGCAAAAACACGGAGCCTGTGCAGGTGCCCTGGGACTGGCAGAGACCCAGGGTGAGGTTGTAGAAGCACAGAGCCTGGGCATGGGGTCTGCCTGGCTGCATCATGGGAGGCTCACATGCAGGGTGTTAGAGCTTCACGCTATGGAGCTGGCAGCCCAGGCCCAGCTCTCTCTCTCAGCACACACCCATACCCACACCCCATTGCAAGCACATGCACTCACGCACGCACACATGCACATACACTCTCTCTCTCTCTTCCCAACCACACTGCCACTTATACCCCCTTGCTGCCCACACAAAACACACAGTAGGGCTGTATTTTAAGCTATTATGCAGCCATCTCTAGATATACTTTTTGTAAACACAGAAATCAGTAGACAAATATTTTTAAATAAAATTAAAATAGGTTATAGTAGATGTTGTGTGTGTGTGTGCATTTGTGTGTGTGTGTGTATAGGTGTATACATATATATAACTTTTTCATGGTTTCCAAATCACAGCACCCTTTCTCCCAAAAGGAGTACTTCCAGGACAAGGAGAGGGACTTCCAATGGCAAAAGTCAGGGGCTAGGAGGTTGGACTTCTGGTCCCAATATGGTGATCAGGGTGGGGCAACTGTCAAGGGGCGGGGCTACCCATGCAGCCCTCCACAGCTTCCCAAAACTTGGTATGTGGCCCTCTGCCCAAAATAATTGCCCGCCCTGCTCTACATAGACCTGTGCTGGACTGGAACCACTGATTTACAGGAGAGGTGCCAAATCCCTTCTGCTAGTGTACGGAGCTGTCTAGTCTCTCTGAGGAGTGTCTCCTTCTGCCATTAAGAATCCTTCCGGTTAATAACAAGGGGATTCCCCCGGAGGAGATTCCTAGGAAATTCCACCAGAGAGACAGGGAACATCTGTTTCTCTCTTGCTTTCTTTTTCCCCTCAGTGATTTCATTCTTGAGATCTCTAGGGTGAAACAGAAAACTCATTCAGTAGCCACATGGAGATTCCTAAGGCCCACTTGCTGAATTGCTCAGTTGTGTTCCTTTGATCATTTTGATTCTGCAAACAGCACCAAGTCAGTAACAAAGATGGTCTGCTGGAGGGCAAAGGAAAGGTCACTCTTGGCAGAAGCACATGTGTATGAAGAAACAACCTTATGCCTCAAGATGAATGGAGAGACAGCATCCGGGCCAGAAGCCTGTCTTTGTCTCCTTGCTAGGGAAAAGGATCACCTTTCATTTTCAGAAGGATGGCTCATAAATACTTTGTACAAGGCAGGAGGAGACAGGAGGAATGGGAAAGCAGGAAAAGAATGGACAGCAGAAAGAAAGGAAGGGAGAAGAAGGTAAAGCCAAAAGGAATGTGGGTCTGTGTGACAGTACCTGCAAGGATGAGAACGCTGACATTAACATCAGGCAGTAGGTGATGAAGAGTGGTCCACCGGAGTGGCCCAGAACACCGGGGAGTTTCCATTTCAAATGCAAGTCAAGGCCTGTCAATGCATGGGACAGTATCTCCCATACAACTCATGCTAGATTTCTAACATGGTGGGGAGAACATGAATAAACTGCAGCTGAAACAACTCCAAAGGGTGGACCAACCTGCTGAGTTCACCCAGAATAACAAGAGTGGGCAAATGTATGAGTGGTGGGTCACCCAAATTTAACAGCACTGCTACAACTCCGATTAGGCAAATCCCTGTTCAATTAAAATTGAACAGTTTAAGAATCATTTTAATTCAGCAATCTCTGGCATCCAGATTTGGAAGGAAAGGTTTGGGTCAACCAGCTAGATTAGCCAATCTGCATTTACTTTGGGAGGTATTTTGGAAGGTATGCATATCCAAGCATATGGATTAATTGATTCAATGGATGACTGGATTGCCTTCTCCTATGTGTGATAGGATCAAGTTACTCTGTGGGAAAGCAGATTAGTTTGCTGTACAGTCACCAAAATACTCTATTGACAGGTGCTCTCTGAGTGTTTGGTTTAAAGTGCTGAACTTGGTAGATAGAAGATCAAATAACCCTAGAAATGGAGGATCTAATTATTCCCCAGGGACCAGACTAAATTACCCTGGAAATGGAGGATTAAAGTACTCTGTAGTTGGTGGGATTAAATTGTTCCGCAAGTGGCTTGCTCAAAATAAACCCTCCTGCAGAAGGCACAATGAAATTATTCCATGGATGGCCAGGAAAAATAGCAACATACCCTGGCGGATACCGTATTAAATTATTCTTGGAGACTGAATTGCTCCACAGGCATATCAGATCCCGGTGCTCTGCAGCAGGCCATCTGTCTGGGGTAACATATTCAGATACCAAAGCCCCAGTAGCCATAGGATCGCAGTTCTACGTGCAGTACTTACAGGCTTCTCATTACTACTGGATGTGAGCACTTGCCGATCTGTAATGGAGCTTTCCATAGAACCACCCTGTGACAGAAGACAGTATTATCCTCCTTCTGCCAGGGGGAAGCAAGCCAGGGAGAGCCCAAGAGACTTGCCCAAATTTACACAGAGGAACTGTGGCAGAGCTGGAATTCAAACCTCAGTTTTGACCTCAACTCCAAAGGAGTTGATTGCATGGGAACTTGAAAAATGGAGCTGCCTGATTATCCAGCCTCCTCTTTTGAGAAATGACCCAAAATATTGCCCAGATATATTGGACCAGTTTCCTTCCTGGCATCACTGCCTACAATAATCAATAAAGTAACACTCAGGGCAGCTGGCTCCCTTTACTGACCATCTATCCACTCAGCTTTCCTTCTTTCTCATTCTGTCTTTCTTCTCTCAACCACCCACCTACCCATCTTTCCTGATCTTTCTCTTTGCCTTTACACCACACCCTCCAGCTGGGTTCTCATCTCTTGCCCTACTGAGCCCAGTTCTTTTGCACCTCCCTCTGGAGGCTGCCAGGGACTGTGCTTTTGTGCCATGTCTGGTCACTCTGGACAGGTTTCATTGTGTCCCTCTCTATTT
The DNA here is from genome assembly GCF_001723895.1 of Crocodylus porosus. Lineage (NCBI taxonomy): Eukaryota > Metazoa > Chordata > Crocodylia > Crocodylidae > Crocodylus > Crocodylus porosus. The sequence goes on along the minus strand of NW_017728911.1, from coordinate 5,506,160 downwards.
TGCTAAATGCCTGTTGCTGCATGTTCACAGAGATTGTGACAAATTGTTATTTGAAACATGTGTCAGTATTTTTTTATGCTTATTTCTTTTGAGGCTCCACTGCTGAGATTTAAAGAGAGAGAAAGAGAATGAGCATTTCAGGATAATCTTAAAAGCAGAAAAATTATTACATGTCAAACATCGAGTGGGGAGTTTAAAAGGCTCCCAGGTGGGCTGCAGAATTAAATGTTTGGAGGCTTTTTTTCCCCCTGTGAGGTAAGAAGTGGTGGTGTCACCATAGCAACCAAAGGGCAAATATTCAAGCGACTACATAACTCCCAGCTGAAGCATGAGTGACAGAGGGTTTCTGCAGAGGGAGTGGTATTGGCCCCATCCAGGACTAAGGGCCACTGCACACAAAAGGACTACTTCCCTCGGCGCTCTTGGTTAGGGCTCCATGCCCCTAGGGGTGGGACCCCCTTGACAGAGATTGATGGGGGCTTTGCAGGAGAAGAGAATGAAGTTGAGTGCTAGATGCATTTTCAGTCTCATTCAATTCAGAAACAAATCCAATAGCACATGACTTGTTGGATCAATGGCAACAAATTGGCATAGCTAAACAACATTTGCATCCAATGGTAATGGAACCTTTGGAACGAAATGGTTGGTTGGATGGGTGCACAGATGCAGCACTGTTGAAGGCAGGAATGGGCTGATGTTCCCATATTCTGGGGAACTCAAAGTACTAGCTTCTCAAAGTTGCCTTTAAAAACTTGAGCCCTTCACTCTTTGTTTCACATAAATCCAGCTATTACATAAGCTGGCAGGACTGCAAACTTGAGTGGCATGCAGTCTGCAAGGTGAGTGAGCCACCGGGACCCAGGAGAGCCGAGTTCTGGGCCTAGCTCTGCCGCTGAGTTGCTCTGTGACTACAGGAATCTCCCTTCCCCTCTTATTCTCCTCATGTCTATGTATACTGTAAGGACAGTGGCTGTTTCTTCCTTAGTGTTGCACAGCATTGTTTGGCTTTGCCTTGCTAGGTACTACCGGGAACTATCATTGGAAAATGAATAAGGATGCAGAATGTGGAATGCCTCTGACTTTGCAAGGTGGTGAATAAAGTATATAATATGGTCTTGCTCTCCAAAACAGTCTCAGTCAACCCACAGCTGCTTACAGCAAGGAGGTTTGGAGCACCATAAGATGTAGGCCCAGAATTGTTGGAGAGTTCAACATACCTTTACTGGGGTACACAAAGACTTGACCCTGCCACATTTGGGATCAGTCAGCTGTTCCTGGGCTTTGCTAGTGCACGAGTGCAAATTTCCATGAAGTAGAGGCTGGGCAGAGTTTTATCTGCTTCCTTCCCAGGGATATTTACATGTTGACTTTTCCAGCAGAAGGGGAAGAAGAGAAAATTGATATGAGCCGTCAGGGGTTAACTGAGCATTAGTTAACTGCTGGTGCTAGAATCCGAGTGGCCTGGGTTAGGGTAATTAGCACTACCTGAGTTAGCTCAATAGTGGGCTTGGAGCTGGAAACTGTAGAGATACGGGGGGGGGGCGGGATTTGCCCGCTGGATTCCAGGGGAAGCTTGCAAACTAGGAGCTCTCTTCTGCTTCCCCCAAAGGAAAGGATGGATTCTCTTCTTCCACCCTCATGCTCTTCTCACTGTTGTTCTGCTGCAAATTTAACATGCTGGACCAACAGAGGCCTGGCATAAAACATGCCTGAAGTCCACAGCAGAACAGTCACTTTGCTCCAGGGCTGAATGCCACTTTGCCCATTAGCAGGTCAGTTATTTAGTTAAGAAGAGTTATCCCAAGGAGTTATAACTGTTACACTGCAGCAGATGTAACATTTATACTAACTAGGCTGTCATTTGGCAGGTCCCCAAAGTGATTCACCAAATTACCTGTGGCTCCTACTGCAACAAACCCTGTATGGTAGGCAACAGACACACATCCTGCAGCATGCAATTTAGAGAGGAAAGAGGGTCCAGTGATTAGGATATTAGCTTAACACTTGGGAGATCTCTACTTCCTACCCTGTCACATACTGCTTCAGCTGATCTTGGGCAAGTTACTTAAGGCAGATGCTGTGTAGCTATACCCTTTGTCTTGCTGCACCTCTGTGGGGGGCAGGGTAGATTTGCCCCTTATAGACTAACCAAAATAGATTTATATATTCCCCTCTCTCGCTCATACACAGCTTTGTGTATGTCATTTCACAGCATGATAAGTGCGCTTCAGCCCATGAAAGCTTGTGCTAGATATACATATCTACAGACTACTTTGGTTAGTCTGTAAGGGGCAAATCTGTCCTGCTTTCTACTTGACTTCAAATTAACACAGCTATGTCTCTTTGTCTCTATGTTCCCCATCTGTATCTGGGAGGGTGAGTACATTATAAAAGCCTGAAGGTCCCAGATACTCTGCATATGTGCCTGCAGACAGATAAGATTCATGCAGATATGTATTTCTGGGGAGATGGGATTACAGTCTTGGCCCTTCACCTCCAAAAATTGAGGCCTCAGCTGACATTTTATCCTATGGCAGCAATTCCCATTTTGTTTTCAGAGAGGTACCAGAGTCACAGCCCCAATTCTGGTGTCATTATGTTTCAGTGGGGCTGGTGACCACACTTGTAAGTGCTGCAACTAGTGTAGGTATGGCATCCCTCTAGCTCCCTGTAAGCCATAGTTCACTCACACTCCCAAGGCACCAGCAATGGAAACAAGTGCCTGCTTTGGAGGCCAGACCCTGATCAATGACTCTCGTGAGGGCCAACTGCTGCAAGGCTGTACTGCGGGGCGCTGCGGAGACTCTCACCCTGTGGATGTCCAACGCCAGGGCTGTTGCAGTACAGAACTTACTGCAATGGAATCTAGAGAAAGGTCAGAAAGGTCGGGTCCTCAGTAGGTCTAGGACCTGGTGCGGTGGTTTCTAAATCGGGTAGAGGCAAGGTTGTACTCATATGCAAGATGTGGACTGCCAGGCACGGTCTGTGTATGAGTACTCCTGCCTGCATATAAATACAGTCTCCTGCCTGCACGTCCGCTGTGCTATGTGGGTCACTCGTTCTTCGTGTCGGCTCTTCACAGAGGCTTTGCTGAAGCCTGGAAATAAAACTACACCGGAGGGGGAGTGGAAAGGAGCCCAAGAGTTCTGTGATCTTTAATTACTGACCCCGCCAAGCTGGAGAATCAAATTAACAGCTCTCCTCTCCCTGCCTGCCTGCGTGATCCCGCAGGAACCACATTCCTGCCTCATTACCAGGCTCCCTTCCCTGGGCATCCGCTTCTGAACATGCTGCCTCTGCTGCCACCTGGCCTCACCTCCTGCCAGGCTCTCTAGCCACTGATTTCTCCCTCACTCTGCACAAGGTGCTGTGCATCCTGGATTCCCTGTGGAGCCAGGAGGGCCTGAGGACACTTGGTACCTTGATGCTTTGTACAGAGAGGACCCTCTGTCTCTTCCAAGGCCTAGGCCCTTGCTTTCCCTTTCCTCTGTTGTATCCCATCTCTCTCACCTTCATTTCTCCCCTCTTCCCTCACTAGATAAAAATGGCAGTCCCTGAATGAATCAAGACAGTGGCAGACAGAAGGGGGGGGCGGGAGAGAGTGGAGGGTAAGGTAGGGAAGAAGAGCAGAGGAGGGAGGAGGGGAGGGGAGAGGAAGGGACCAAGACAGACAGTGTGTGTGTGTATGTGTGATGGGAAGGTAGAGAGGGGCAGAAGGGGTGTGCATGGGAGGGAAGGAGGAGAGGCTGAAGCTTTTACAAACCTAAAAGCAAGACATTTACTGCTTCCCACCCACTTTCACGGTCCAAGCCACCAGAATGTGACAAAATGTGTCAAATTAACAAGACACCCCCTCCTGCCCATCACAAGTTTCCTCCTGCCACCCCACATGTGAGGGAATCCCATCTGCTCCCTGGCATTTCTGATGAGTACGTACCAGTTTTTGCATCATCTCTGCGCACAGCCCTGGCTGGAACAGCTGAGCAGTGTGGGCTCAGCCTGGCAGCACCTAGCTGTTGGATACCTTGCTGCCTACTGGGATCCACAGCCCAGACTTTGCCTTTCAAGATCCCAATTCACTGCACTGGGAAGAATTGGGTGTGTGAGGGAGGCAGGTCTGAGGCATATCATTTTACTTGGACAGAAGGGCCTCCTACCACTCAGGACTCCAAGCCATGAGTCCTTGTGTGGAGCTAGGCGCCTACACCAGGTAAGTCCTTTCTCTAACAAAGCCATCAGCTGACGAAGGGAATGGGGGTTTCTGGCTCATGCCTATGGGTTTATTAGGAGTGCCACCACCATACGTCACAGATTGAGACTGAGGTGCCATCCTGACATACTCTGGATACTAGTATACTAGTTTTCCTTGTGTCTCAGGTTCCCCAGCTGTGCACTGAAGACAATACTACTCCCTCACTTGGGTGCTGCACTCATTTCTAAGGGGCCTGTAGATCCTGGGATGGAAGGCACCATGGAAGGGCAAATTTTATATTATAAATATCTGACCGGGCAGGATGAGTCACAGGAGACATGAAGCTGATTCGCCTCTCTGCACCTTACAAGCTTTGGAAGATACTCCTCTGTCAGTGCCACTGAGAGAGGGAAGTAGGAACCCAGAACCATCACCTGCGGCTGGCGGGCAGCTCCAGCTCTGAGAGATGGGCAAAATGCTGGGAATAAATATAAGCTAGTCTGCAAGTCAATCCCTGACAATGGCTGAGGAAAATTCCTGGCTTTCCACTTTTCATGCTGCCTTTGTGCTTCCTTGATCCAGGCAGCTGACAACAGGCAACAAAGATGGCCATGATACAGCTCAGGTTGGGGTGGGAGGGCAGGGGGAGGAGGGAGAGCTGGGGAAATGAATCCGGTCACATACCCAAAATACAGTCTGATGGAGGCAGGGAGTCATTACAGACCCCCCCACCCCCACCCCTCCCAGCCCCTGTTCTCCTTCTCTCTCATCTAGGGCTGCCTGAGAGCCAGGCTGGATGGATATTGCTACTGAAAGCCAACAGGGGATGCTCCTCATTGGTGACAAGATTTATAATGGATCTATTACCAAGAGCCTCTGCCCTTGAAAACAGACTGCCGGAGACGAGCAAGAGGTATGGAAAGGATTTTACACATCATTTCCAGCAGGGGGTGCTCTCACCAGGTTTATTGATATAATAGCAGGAGAGCCTGTAAAAAAGGTCTTTTTGTGAACTGAGAAGTGTGAGCATGAGCACACACAGACACAACCACACACTCAAAACCCAGGCTGAAGAGCATATTGCAAAAGGGACGTAAGAGTGGAATTTGAGACCTAGGGAAAGACTGAAAGACACAGCGGACTTACCTCATCTCCCCAGCTTCCAAGGGACTCCTTGTATACTCAGTTACATTGTCAGCTGAACTCAGACTTGTATCCTTTCTTTTGGGCCTACATTCCAGTAGTGTCATGCTTAATAGGAAGTATTTGACAGTCTGAACTGAGGTGGAGCACCACTGTGCTAAGTGCTGTAGCAACGCACAGTACACCCTGCTCCAACAACGCAGTACCGGGAGGGAAGTGGGGGAATGGGGAGGAAAGGTTTGGATCAGGACTGTGGCACATTAAGTACTAGAACCCATGTCTCTGGAGCCTGGTACAGGCAACACTGGAGCAGGCAACGCTGCTCTCTGGTTTCATAGTTGTTCAGCAGAAAAAAAATGTCTCTTCTTTGTAATGAGCTTTGGAAAGGACTCAGTTTACAGATCAAGAAGGTGGGCTCACTGGGCCACCCAAAGCCTGTTTTTAGAGTGGAATAACATCACTTTCATGGGTCTTTTCCTCACTTTGTACCACATGGAGAGTCCATAATTGGCCTTTACTTCCCATCCTGCTAATGAGAATGCAAACAGTTTTAATTGCTTCTTCCTTTCTCTCTGCACCCACACCTTTCCATTCCCAGTGCCCAGTGAAGGTGCACTGAGACTGGGAGTTTCAGCACACAGCTGGCTGCCATCAGCACAGCAGACAGCCAGATAGACTGAAGGGCAGTTATACTCCCTGGGCCCACTCTCTCTCTCCCCTCCCTCTTCCTCCCAAGAAGGCCCCAGCTCAGAGGGTTTTTTTTTATTGTGAGCAAACAAAGTGGAAAATGAATTCCTTTAGATAGCAAATGAGTTTAATAGAAATGGTGATAGAGTGACACTGTGATGGGAATGTTAATCCTACACCTGATGCGGATGGACTCTCAAGCAGGGCAGTGCTGGAAGAAAGGTCAGGCACGCTGGAACAGATCTGAGAACTTCTCCATCTGTGGGGCGGCACTGGAAGACAGCCAGGGCTCTCTGCCCCAAGGAGTGAGGTCACAGGCATGTGGCCCCTCAAAGCCAAAAGATAGCTCAGCCCTTCAGCACTCTCTGGATGAGGTGCTGCCCCTCCGCCTCTGGACCATACCCTATCCATCAGCATGACACTGGAAAGGTGATATTGCTGCTAGAGGTGCTGTCCATCATAGTCTGGACCTGCTCCTTCCATCAATGCCTCAGCATGGCAGAAAGGGTACCACAATAGCAACCAGCATGGCTTCAGATGCTGCTTATGGGAGAGTTGAAACAGCAGCTCTGCTAGTGAGGCAAATGGTTCTCCTGCATTTTATGTATCCTTTCCTCAAGACAAGAATGTGATGGGCTTTGTGATGCCCTAGCTGAGGAGCAGCAAAAAAAATAGGGGGAAATCCTGACTTCATAGAAATCAGTAGGAGTTTGCCACTGACTTTGATGGGACCAGCTAATGCCCCTGGACATCCGAAGGTCTGAAAGAACCTGCAAGTCTTTGTGCCCCTCCCCCAAACACAGGCACCACTGGCTCCTCTTCAAATTTATTTTGCTGTTGGTCTCCAGCATGCCCTGTACTGCCCCGTAGAAGCAAATGTACCAAGTCAATGCTGGCATTAAAGCTGTGAGCAGGTGAGAAAGATCCAATTCTCTCCTAGGGAAGTGGACTGTAGGCCGATCATAAAGAAAACAAGCTGCTGCTTACACACGTGTACCCAGATAAGCAGAACCAGGAAAAGGCACTGCAGAGAGAAAGGGGCTTGCAGGCTGGCTTTGTTCAGAGGCATCAGGAAGTCACGTCCCATCACTACAGACACCACAGGATCCTGATACATGTGCTTTGTCCATGTGGGCCTGTGAATTTTGTTAGGGATTTGGTACCACACCCAGCACCACACACTGAAAGCATCTGGATACAACTGCAAACAGCTGAGAGAGGGACACGAATGACACAAACCTCCTATGTCTGAGCTTCCCCAAACTCAGAAGGAGCTTTAGCTTGGACATCACAGTGGAGGCCCATCTGAATGAACTTGAGCATGAATTAATGACTATGTAATGAATTTGGACATGGAAGGCTGGGAAAGGGCAGCACAGTGTGGCAATGACAAGCTCCACCAGGCACTGTGACTGCACTCTCCTGGAGCTGTCATTTTCCAAAGGTATACATGGGGCTTCCCTGCTTCAAACAACAGTCTGCATGGGATAAGTCACAATGACCTAGGGTATTTAAACTGGTAAAAATGGACTGGTTGGAGCCCGCTATGCCAAATGAATGACCTCAACAGAACTATTCCAGAATAGCCAAGACTGGAAACTGGATCTTTGTGAATGGTTTCCAGATCAGTGCAAACATGACTGTGCCTTCACTACTGCTCTGTAAGAACCCATACAAGACATCACCTCTCACAAATCCCCAGAGCACTGCAGAGCTGGCTTATGCATTAGGGACCTTCTGACTATTGGGTTTGCCTTCCTCTATGACATCAAACATGACGTTCGTGTATGACAGCTGTGCCATTTTGATGATTAGGGTCCCAATTAAGCAAAGTCAGCAATGAATTGTGGCCTTCAGGAACACACTCTCCAAGTGCTTTGAGTTCATCAGAGAGGGGCCCAAGTCAATCCCCAAAGAGGGCTTTACAGTCCAAGGGGCAAAGTGGCTTAGGGAAGGGAGGAGGGTCTCATAAGAAATGTGAATTTGCCTTTGCATTCCCAGAACACCTAGAGTTTGCAGGTGTTTGGATCAAGCTAATCCTGTAAGAAAAATGGGAAATGAAAAGGCTATGTGGAGTACTTTGAAAAGACAGTAACTAGAGTTGCCTTCTTTGTGTGACACTTCTGTGTCATTGGCCTGTATTAACATGCCAAGACTTCCTCTAGACTCTGCCTAGCAATTGGTGTGACAACCCCAATCCTAAGGGCAGCAAAGGAACTGGATCCACATAGTACATCTGTGTTAACAACTTCCCAAAATGTGGGAATGGCTTCTGAAATACTCCTGAGGTCACTCGCAACCCAGAGCTGGGCTGCTGGAGCAGGGCAGGCGTTTCCTGGAGACAAGTCCTGGATCTGGCCGTGGTTCCTTCTCCTGTGCTCAGTGACAGAACACACAATTTAATTCAAGGAGTGAAATCTATGGAAAGAGAATTTCTCCCCTTTCCTCCTCAGCTGGAGAATGTTGTTCATCTAGACTTAGTCCAAGGCAGTTTTAAAAGAGGTTACATTTCTATGGCAGGATTGCAACAGCAGACCTGGGAAGATTTCTTCTGTCCTCACTTGCATGCAAGAGCTAGGCCAGTGCCAGTCCTGGAAAGAGACAGGCTGCACTAAGCCATCTTCTCCCACAACAACTCTGAGTGACTTTTATGATCCTCAAGCAGACATCACATCCCCACTGATGTCCTGCAAGTCCATGCACTCCCTAAGCCCCATGCTGGAAGCCCTCCTAAAGGCTTACCCAGGTAGGAAGGGCTTAAAATAGGGCAGAAGTGTCTCCTTGACTCAAGCAGCCTGAGGCAGACGTGGCTGGGTGCGAGCTGGCTCAGACAGCAGAAGGACCTTTGTAAGAGCAGGTTCATCCCCAGGATTCCTGCTGTGTTGCCTGGGCTCTCGCCAAGAACAACTAAAGCACAAGCCTACATTAGCACCATATTTCTACATGGTTTAATTCCACATGATGATTCCTGCCAGGCAACAATAATACTGGAAGCACCACAGCCCACAGCTCAGCACTTACTGCTCGGTGTGTGACTCAGCAGCTGAGGGACGGGTCCCGAGGTGCCCTTGCCCTCTGACAAAGGCACGGAGTCTCCCTGCTCTTAGCCCTGCCCTGGCGGGGACATGACCTTGCTTGAAGCATGAGGGCCTTGTGGTTAATGGAGAGCCACAGGATACATGGGACCTGGGTTCAGTTACTAGCTTTGCAATACCCTCCCTGTGTGTCCTCAAGCAACTTCATCTCTCTAAGTTTGACTCCTATGTCTAAAATGATGGTAATCAGGCTCCCTTTATCTGCTTCACCTACGTGGCCTGTAAACTCTTCAGGTCTGTGACTATCTTTTTGGTACAATTTTCTGCAGCTCCTAGGGGTACAATGGGGCCCACTGCAACACTGCTACTCATTCCCCACTTGGCTCAACACAATCCTTTGTTGATCTTTCCTATTGTAATAAGCCTGGCCTTGCATGACCAGCCTGGCCAGGGCATTTATTGCAAGCAGATCCATCCTTTGTTCTTCAGCAGTGACCGACAGACTCTAACCTCATCCCCAGAGGAGCATCCTGGGCTGAGAATAGAGCTGTTCACTCAGGCAAGCTGGGTCTGCAACATCACCTCTATGTGGAATAAGAGGGTAGTGCAGTCTGTCTGATATCCACCCCTATCACAAACCTTTTGTGTCAATTGACTTCAAATGTCACCCTTTGCACCCTGCTGTGCTACATCCTGCTCACACCCCTGCAGCAATGGATTCAGCCCACAGAGTTTTTTTTCTCTGCCAATTCCTGCCTACCAAACACTTCCAAGGGAAGATGAGATGGCCCTAGTTATCCTTATAAAAGCCAAAGGCCTGCCTGAGCCTACAGTTCATCAAGTTGGTGTGGTTAAAGCATGCCCATTTCTACAGCATTCAGCATGCAAGTGATGCAGCCAGTGTCACATCTGGCCACTTTATCTGCCCAGCCTCAATGACCAAGTACCCATTAAACACTTGGGGCAGCCTCCAGCCCAAGCTGCAGCGGGGCTTAAATTCATGACTTCTGAACCTTAGCAGGACTCTGCTGTCACTCACTGGCAGGTGCTCATATACAGAAATGAAAATGCACATCTTGGGGCATAGCAGCTGCCTGTATCCAGGGAGCAGGATGAGGCTTCTAGGGCACCAGCCGCCTGGCAACTGAGGTGCTCCTGAGGTTGGCATCTCTGCTGCTGCTTTCTTTTCTACTTAAAGTTATGAGAAAAGCCCACGCTTCTGCTGCCAGAGCAGATTTGATTCTCTTGCTAACCTGACCTTATTTAGTTCATTATAAGCCCCCAGGACATTGCAACTGTAACTTAAAAAAAACAAACCTTTTCTCTGATCAATAGCGCAGGCAACTGGAAAAGGTATAATTCAATTTGTCAGCGCGTGGTTATTAGTTACTGTGACGGAAGGCGCCTTCCCCCCAGCCCAACAGCGCTCACCAGGCCAGTGCTCCTGCCCCCACAGCCTCAGGGCCAGCCTGGTCAATGGGGCCCAGGAGGGGAAGGGCAGTGCAACCCACTCTCAAGTGAAACAGCAGTGGTAGGGCCTGTGACCAAGCCATGGGTCTTGCAAGGACGGGGGAGGCAAATGGGGAGGGCCCAGCTCTCCCTCCCTCCTAAAAAGTGAGGGGATCTGCCTCTTCTTATGAGGGTGGACTGAGGACAGTCATATCTCCACTGCCTCAAAGATCTCCAGGTGGAGCATCTCATCCCTGTTCTGTGTGTGCTGCCCCTCAAAAGCGATGTGGTTTGGCTGCCTAGGTGTGACACCAGGCAGGTATCAAGGATCTCTCTCCCTATTTTGGTGAACAGAACTTCCCTGAGGTGCCCAGCATGCCCCTCATTTGGTGCAGACCTGCCCTGAGAGCACCTTTGTCATCTCCCTGTCTACTTTTACTTGCTAATCTTGCTGGAGCAAACATGATGCTTTTGTTCATCAGCATCCTTCCCCTCAAACTCCACTGGCGTGGTTTCTCTGGATACTCTCCAAAGGAGTGAGCTTGGGGCCTCTGCTCTCGGTGTGACTTGAGTCGTCTCCGCTCTTGGCATGACTGAGTCACCTCTTGTCTCCTAACCCCATTTGCTCTTTTTCAGACTGATGGTGAATAAGCTCCTCTTTGGGCTGTGGCTGGTTGGTCTGTTCCAGCAGGAAAGCACGTATCTCTCTGGCAGTCCAATTTGCCCATATGGATGTGAATATAGAAAGCTTCAATATAGTCACAAAAGAATATGGCTCAGGCCATTCTTCTATGATTAGCTACAAATTAACTCAGCGGAATGCACTTGGAAGAAGAGCAGATTTCTGTGGGAACACTTGTTTGTGTGATGGAATAGGCCCATACACCCTGCATGTGGGCAGGTGAGTGACCTGGAGAGGCAGGAGAAGTCCAAACAGCCCAGGAACTGGGCTGGGTCCCCAGGTTTGTCACTACATGGCTTGTAAAGAGAGAGAGACTGGCAGAAAAGAAGCATGCCAGGGCACGCACAGCCTCTGAGAAAATCAATTACCATACCAAATGAGTGTCTAAGAGGCTTTGGGGAGCCTTATCATATGCCTTCAATTCCACTCCATCCGCAGCCTAGCCTGAAATTACCTACCTGACGTTCCTGAGGTACAATGAAAACTGGGGGAGGAAGGAGGGGTGGGCAATGGAGAATGGAAAGCTGCTTCTACACACTCTAATCCTGGTTCAGCACCTTTCTGTCTGCTTGTCCAGAAGCTCTTTGTTATAAGCCTGTGTCCTGGCATATGAGCCTGCTGGACCTCCTAAACCTTCAGCTGTCCATATGCCCCTCCAGCTTTGATGTGCCTTCAAAAGCCAGAGAGGTGAAACAGCACTTCAAAAACACCTCCAGAGGGGACTTGTTCGTCCCTGCAACCCCCACCATTCCTCTTTGGGGAACCTCGAGATGCACAGATGCTCAGGCGGGTGATGCTGTTTCTTGTTTGTTGATGTTGACAGGCGTATCGCGCACACATTCATTATTTAATCTACCTTTGAATTGGAATAAATAGTTCTAATGATAATTAGAGCGTTTGTATTTATAGAAAACCAACAGACGCGCGCACCCATACGCATGGATAATGCCACAGCGATCTATAAATACAGTAGGGGATGGTGGGGGAGGCTTGCAAAGTTCTTAGCACCATGAAACTCAATATGCACAAGTGGCATAACCACAAAGGGAGTAATTACAGCTCTTGTCGTTTATAGAACGCCACAAATGGAGAGCAGCACATGGGCCTTGTCCTGGATGCCTACAAGGCAGACCGACAAGGACAAGACAAGGCTCAGCACAACTGTGGAGTCAAGGGAGGGCACAGAGAGCTCACCGGTAAGGAGAACAACGTCAGAATGATTCCTGGAAGAAGCGGATTTCCAGGAAGGCTTTGGGGGAGGAGAGAGAATGGGAGATGCAGGTGGGTTGAGAGGTGGGAAGAGGCATTTTGCTTGTCCTCTACAGCCAGCAATTAACATTTTACAGTGTGGCCACCTCTCCTAATTTTACTCTGTGTTTCACAGTATCTGGAGTTTTTCTTTAAGTGCCCCTTATCCCTGGAGTCAAGTTACAGAAGGATATTGGCTTTCATTATAGAAATAGTGTCTTGTCTTCCTGTTTGCAGTAAAAGCTGGAAAATGTGACTTTCAAGGCCAAAACATTGGATGGCAAATAAAAAGAACACAACATTTATGGGTTTTAATTTCTCTTTTAGATGATCTCATGGTTTTCAGGGGCCCGATTCATGATTTGTGAGTACCTGGGACTAGCAATAGTAGGTTTATAATAATCCCACTGCAACATTTTTGGCCTTTGTCCCTTTTCGACCTCTCTCAACTTTCAGCCCCACAAGCAGGCAGCAATGTCCAGAAGTGATGTATAAAGTCATTTTCAGGACTGGCTTGAAATCTGCCCTGTGGCTTGTGAAATATGGGAGTTTATGTCATCACTCTCATGGCTACATGACATCTGTGCATTATGTGCATCTCTTGACATACACACAGAGGTGTAAGAAGTAACTGCATTTCATAAGCATCTACACGCCCATCCCAGATCAAAGTCTTACTGTGCTGTTCTACTCAGTGAGAGAGGTTTTGTTAGGCAGAGAAGTATTGAGCAACGAATTTATATTGGCTAATACCAAATAGATCCTGAAGGTGACCAAGCATGTGTGATGGCCCTAACCATGCCACTTTAGAAAAGGGAGGTACCAACCCAGTGTCCATGTTTATCCACTCCCACATCTCTCTAGAATCACTCCAGTAATGGATCCCCAACCCTGGCCTTTAGAGATCTCCTTCTGGGAAAGGAAGAGTCCAATCCAGAATCTGTGCTCCTTTGGTTTAAGGCTTTTACATCTGATGTTTCCCTTTGCTGATTTGCAAGCAAATAGTTGGCCATCTGGTAGCACCATCAGCTAGGCAGCAGAGCAGACCACTTGGCTTCTCTGTTGAAAGGGTGACGGAGATATTCAATTTAAAACGCTGGGCACCCCTTTCCAACGCAGCATGGCAGCTGCCATTTGGCAAGCTGTTCTGCACCATCTGCTTGGAGCACTCTCAAAGGGTATGTAGGCTTCTAAAAATAGCTAAGAAACTCATCAAACATTTACAGGCAAGCTGAGGAGACTTCTCACAATCTTGCGCCTTTGGTTGGAGTCTTTGCCTTGCCTGCAAAGTTCCCATTACCTTTAATCACCTCGGGATCTTCACTCCCTCTTTCTCTTCAGATTTGGTCTATGTTGCTCTCTCCCTCACCTCCTTCTCACCTCCTTTACCCTTTCTTTCTCCTGACATTTCCATTACACTTGGTGAGCAATGCTCAGTGACCAACAAGGTCCTCTTGGGGAAAGAGGCCATTAAAACTGGAGGAAAAGTCCAGATGAGCTATATTTCTATGTTCTTTATTTTCTTGCTTTCCTCTAAGCTATTCTCCTCTCCTCTTTGCAGGAATAGTTTGCTTCTTGTCTTCAGGATTGCCATTCTCACTTGGCTGGCCTCTCACGAGGTGACAGTGCTCCCAAATGTCTCCGAGCTGCTGAGAGGAGGTTTATTCCATGCTGAAGGCTGGACATTTGGTCCATAGAGCCACTCCACCCTGTTCTCAATAGCTCCTCATTCTCTAAAGTATCAGCACTTGTTTCCTTGCCCCTGGCAGATGATACTGCCCATGGCAAAGCCAGGCAGCAGAGTACGGCAGTCTGTATGGATATGAATCTATGCAGGCCTGAGGGGCTGAGGGCACTAATGATGTACATCTCACTGTGCCTCATGAGTCCCTACATCTATACAAACACCAAGTCCAACATGCCCCATGCTCGTCCTACCATGCTCCCATTTGGGTCATCCTTGCCCCCAGCACTGCAGCTGCCATCTCCAAACCTTCCAACCTGCCCATCACAAGCTCTGCTCTCAGGCGTCCTTTGCAGATGCGTCTAGGTGGTGCCACACAACATGGAGGCAGCCAATTGCTTTACCCTCGCTCAATCTTACCATTGTCTTTCTCTTCCTTGTCCATGCTATGATACCCTAAATGCCTCCACAATTCTATGACAGGATCTTCTGGTTGCCCCCTTCTCACCCACATCATCCCCATTTCAAGCAGACTTACCACTCACCTTTTGCAGAGAAGGCTGGAAAGGGAACACAATGCCATCCACAACAGACTGGCTCTAGACCCTTGCTGCTCAGCCCAGGATTTCCATGTGCGTACCACCTCACCTTTCAGTATCTGCCTACAATCGATTAATTGATTTCCAGTTAACAATGAGTGCATTTAGGAGCATGAGTTTGAAGCTCTTCCATAAGCAGAATCATTTGTTATATCTTTAAACCCTGAGTGGCCTAGACCTGAACACTGTCAAGCCCTGACTCCAGCTGCTTCCTTCATCCATACTGGACCAGGTCCTTCATCCCTTCTTCTTTCAGTATGGCATAAGGCTGGACCCCTTTTCCTTCCCCACTCTCCAGCCTGTCTTCTCATTGCTGTCCATACTTATCCCCTCCTTATGCATTTTCTGCTACCATGGGATAGCTTGCCTTATCTTGCAAACAGCAGAGGCTGCTGAGAATGGGAAGAATTATTGCAGTTTGTCCAGAACAAGAATGTGTTTTTTTCTGGACAGTTTATTCCATCATTTTTTGTTCCCTGCAGAAACAAACTGCCGTCTGGAAGTGTTTTACCACAGCAAACAAACCAAGAAACAGGGAAAAAAACAAGCACCCAGCAACTTGGACACGGACAAGCTTGGCATTAAACAGCCCTCACGCTGCTGTACAGATCTGAATTGTTAATAATGCAACTGCTGTAGTTCCTTGTCGGGAGAAGAGAAGAAGGCGATTGAAAAAAACAAAACCTCTTTATAGTGAACTCTCCTGTTCAGTCAAATATGAAGAGGAAAGGGGGAGGTAGGGGAGAAAGAAAAAGAAAAAGAAGAGGGAGAGAGAAAAGCAAAGTAGAAAACACACAACCATTCCTACCTCGAGTATTTATTTTCAGGTCCCCCTCAGAGCACTACAGATTGAGATGCAGACCTTTTCCTCTGTGACAGCGCATGGACCCCTGCAGCTTGAGCTGCCTCATCTCTGTAGGGACTCTGAGCCCCTAACAGCAGGTTTAAAAGAACTGTGAAGTTACCTCCACCTGGATTCATTACCCTCCAGTTCCAATCTTCCTCCCACCATCTAAACCATTTTCCTCTGATGAAGTGTACAGACAGTGCTCATCACTGTGGTACCCAAGCAGGCAAGCAGCTTTTCTTCTCCATACACTGACCCCTAGCTGAGAGGCTGTTCTCTACCCATTTGGTGTTTGGCAAACTAAGGTGTGGTGCAACTGGAGCCTGGGATGTGGAACTGGAATCACTGCTGTATCTTTAAATCAGCAGGCTTACTACCTCAGCTCCACTAACTCTTACCTAAACTAAGCCTAACTGAAACTGGTCAATACATGGAAAAGAGCCCTCTATCCAGAGCTTGAGGGAGTGGTACCTTTGGATTGAGTGGGTCCTGGAGCAATAACCTACTATGGTATTAAGAAGCTGTGCTACTGGAAGAGGCATTTCTTGGATGGGAGACAGAACTGATCACTGACAGCAACTAAAGATCTCAGAGTGGTTTTGTTGGGTGTGAGGCCCAATGACTTGACCATTTTTCAAGGCGGAGCAACAGTATCTGCCTCACTTCTGGTCGTAAACTGGAAAGAAACACAGCAGCCACCAGTTGTGATTACAGAAAGTCTACAGAAATGAAGAACATTTCCAATTCGGCTAAAGCAAGGGCAGGGGTGGAGAGTTTTGGAGAGAAGATCAGCCTCAGAGTCCTCAAAAACTGTGAGATGTGGCTCATCACATCCAGTTTGGCCTCAAGAAATGGCATCAGCTACTTGTTGACTGGACCTGACTGCACAGTCTGTGTCTTGAGTAAAGGGCATCCCAGCTGCCTGGGGGCAAGGGGCTGGTAGAAGAAGCATGTGGAGGAGGAAATATCACAGCCACATTTTAAATGGGAGCTGAAAAGAGCATCAGCAGAAACAACAACAAAAAATACTTCCTGCAGAATTCACACCAGCCACTTAATTTCCTTGTAAAATTGTATACACTGTGGAAACTCCTGGGACCTGATTAACCAGCCAGGAATGATGTCTGTATGCAGCTCCAGCAAAACAATGCTCGCTCTGAAGCCTGCAGGCCCTGCTCCAAGGTGGGCTCAGCCGCTGATGGGACAAATGGCTCTTAAAGATGCTCCAGGCTGTCAGTGCTTAGTGAATAGCAACTCCCCACCTCTCCCCACCTCTAGGGGAGGAAAGAAATAGTTAGTGAATCAAATTGTGCAGAAAATAGAGACCACTACCTCTTCACTTTTGTAAAATCTAGCCAGCTAGCAGATTTCAGACAATGGCAAGGACATGCATTAGTAGTTCTGTCCAGAGTCCAGGAGGTGGAGGCAGAAAGCAACATGGAGGGGGCAACTGGGGACAGACAGAGTGCGAAAGCAAACAGTGTGCAGATTAAATGAACCCACAGCCTTTAAATCAGATCTTAAACTGAGAGAGATTTGCCATAACTTAGAAGTGTCCATCAGCTGATAAATTATAGACATCTCATATCACAGTGCACACACACAATATCAGATAATTATCTGAAGTATGTCTGTCCCCACTCCCCTCCAGTATAATAACAGGGTCCTGATGCCTATTAGTTGCAGGGAACTTCCTTTGATTAGCAGAATCCTCAATTTTTCCAGATTACTCAGTGGCCCCATTACACTCAGACTGTCAAAATGGCACTGAGCATGTATGCATGCACATATGTGCATATGCTGTCCTTCCACAACACACATGCCTGTTTAATAAATATAGGCAGTCAGGTTCTTTGGGTAAATCTGATCTCTTTTATTAAATCAACTAAATAGTTGGAAAAAATTTTCTTAGCAAGCCTTCAGATTTAAAAACCCTTCATTAGGCTCAGGAAGCTTCTGCAAGTTGGTGTGTGCTCTTCCTGGATGGAATTCCATTTACTATTCATTCCATCCAGGAAGAGCACACACCAAATTGTACAGATGCTTCCTCAGCCTGATGAAGGCTTTTTAAACCTGAAAGTTTGCTAAGAATTTTTTTTCCAACTATGTAGTTGGTCTAATAAAAGATATCAGATTTACCCAAAGAACCTTGTCAGTCTATGTCCTTAAACCAACACGGCTACAACCTAAACCCCTGTTTAATAGATACACTCCCCCATTCCCACATGTATCTACTGCAGGCCTATTCACCCAAACCTACACACCTCAAAGCTCAAACCAAATCACTAAAATCTACACATGCACACATATATACCCCTGCATTCACATGCTATTATGCACAGACTCATATGCTCCTGGCAGGAATAATTCTGCTCTTCAGCACTCCAGAACAACCAATAAATAGCCTAGTCTGGACAGATGAGACAGAATTTCTTCCTATCCTACTAGTCAACTTTACCTGAACAGTGCTAGATTCACTGATGTACTAGCCCTACTCCTCTGAAACTCACTTCCCACCACTTTTGACTTGTAGACATCCCCCCATACAACAAAGAAATTGCCTGCCCAACATGATCTTTCCCCAAATCTCTCTCCTGCTCATTTCAGTCAGCTGCATCTCCTTGGGAAGAGACATGGAAGCACTAATCTATGTGCACATCACAGTGGGGTGACATGGCTTGACAGGCTCTAGGTGGCAGGGCAATTTCAGGCCAAGGGAGGGAGCATGAAACCAGTTTTTATTTTTTAGCTCAGGTGGGCTCCCAAGCCAGGTGAAGTGACTTAGAGCTTCAACAGTGGGTCAGGTCCGCAGCATGGAGTGCTCAAAATGGAGCCACCAGCAATGCAGCATTGTTAAAAGCAAGCCACAAATGGGTTGCCTATGCTGAAGAAGTATACAGTGTATTTTTTGTCAGACAACTTATAGCCTGGGAAATTCTGTTTTGTGGTTTACTAGCCTCATTCAGGAAGATAATGCCACTTTCCCACAGACTTTTCCTAACCAATTTTCACTCAACATACAGGACTCATGCATGCATCCGTGTTCATTCATAAGGAGTCTCAAAACCCAGGCCATCCTCTCTCATGTGTGCATGTGCACACACTCTCTCCTTACCCCATCCTTCTACACACTTGCATATTTGTTCAGCCAGAACCTCAAGCACATCCCCATCCCAGCCCACTTCCATGCAGACTCACATGGAGATCCCATGCCATACCACACCCCTATGGTCCTCCCCCCCCCACACACACTAGTGCTCATATGGCTGCAGACACGCAGGCAGCTTCCTCTCCTATGCTCGGACTGAGAAATATTGATTTCTTTTTCCCCTGTAATATTTCGCTTGACTGAGCAGATTTAGAATCAAGGAGCCAGACTCTGCCTAGAGACCAAAAACATATTTAATTCCATGGTTTAAGGAGCCCTGGAGCACATTATTCTTATTTTAAAATACCAATGTATTTAAAGTAAGTGACATTTTTGGAGAAGGAAAGGGAGATGGCTGGTGCCATAGAGCTTGCCCTTTACCTTCATGGCAGCGGATCCAGCCTGCAGTGAAATGAGTTTGCCAGCCCCATTTCTGCTGTGTTATCAGCCCATATCCCAGCACAGTATTGGCCAGTCAAATGTGAGAGTTAGGTGTTGAGCCTGAACTGAAGGTACAGGTGACCAGCTATCTCGCTGTTACTCTTGGAGAAATAAAAAGGATGGTGAAAGAAGATGGGAAATCATCCAGTGAAAATGGCCAGGTATGCAAAAGATGCATTGCTGGTCATTAGTATAACATTAGCACCTTGGAACCCCGGTCATTGATTTAGACTTCACTGTGCTTGATGGTGTACAAAAACACTGAACAGTCTCTACCCCAAAGGCTGCTGGCTTAAATCATCTCCCCTGAGCAGCACAGTTAATTGGCAGATCCTTCTGCCCAGTCCTGTGACCTCTGCCCTTGTATAGGGACTCACAGCTGCACTGTGACTTTTATAGCTGAGCCATGACAGCCTCAAACAACAGAAGGTTGCAGTGGGGGTACTGGCATAGCTTTACACGGTGTGCAGTGCCTGGTAAAATGGTGCCCCAATTAGGATTATCTCTAGGAACCATTAAACAAGAATCATAACAACAGCTTGAAACATAGCACCCCCAACCCAATGCTTAAGTTTCACATACAACGATGCCACAACAAACTGGGAAGACCCCGGCCAGGCTCTTCATCCAGGCTCCGCCACTGCTAAAGGAGAAGGGCTCAACCGCTGGTGACCAATGCTGTGTTGTAGTGTCCCAGTGCATGCTGGGGAAGTTCTTACTTCTGTAATTACTTGAGCACACTGTAGTGAGAGCAGGGTCCTGTGGTGTCACCTGTGCAGGGGGACATACGTGACACCGTCACTGTAAAATACTACAGTACTTTCCTTAAAGGGTGAGTGGTATTTTGCCTGTGTTGCACCCATGACCTGCACACATGTTCAGCACAGCTAAGAGCTGCAGGCCATGTGTGACTCCTGTCAAGTGTCAGATCTTTGATTTAGTGAGATCCTGGTAACCCAGGATACAACAGACATGGTGTCAGCTTTAAAGGGA
Organism: Crocodylus porosus; assembly: GCF_001723895.1. Taxonomy (NCBI): domain Eukaryota; kingdom Metazoa; phylum Chordata; order Crocodylia; family Crocodylidae; genus Crocodylus; species Crocodylus porosus. Next base: position 5,486,012 of record NW_017728911.1, on the reverse strand, counting down.
AGGGAGACCCATGTGGCAGACCTCCAGCTTGTTTCCAAAGGAGGCTAAAGCAGCCGCACTGGGATCAAACACCCTGCCTGTGTTGCCTCTTTGTAAGGAGACTCCTTCTCACAGCAAGCAGGATCCTGCTGAGCCTGTTAACAGCAGAGGGCAATTCCTGGCACTTGGGACTTCCTGGCCACAAGGAATGAGGTGCTGGCAGGCAAAAACAGATGCCACTGGGCCATCTGCCTGGGACTGGCAGGAAATGAAAGAGGGAAATAAGAGGCTGCAGATCTCCTCACAGTGGGAGTGCTGGTAATAAATGGGATGCAACATTTCTGTTTCCCTTGTCAGGGCTACTGCAAGGAAATGGGGGAAGTCCTGCAAAGTCACTCTATCATCCAGCCTTCTACCATGGACATACCTCCACATCTACACAGGCCTACACCATTTAGTCCTGATGGGTTTGGGTGCTGAGAAATGCTGGCTGCTCACAGGATGGAAATTTACTGCTAGACAGAAAAGGGAACTGAGATGTGCCTCCACCACCATCAAGGTAAAAGCTGTGGGGACAGGATTCCCTACCCACTCCCTGCCTCTCTGCACACACCCTGCTGGGTTCTGCTTTGACATGCATAATACCCTGTTTAGGGGTGGGTGACATGCACAATACACTGACATGCCCCTGTTTGGGAGTGGGTAAGGTGCCCCTTTGATCAATAGCCCCTCAACCCTTTCTTTCAGGGTGGTATCTGTGGTCTACTTCTGGCCTATTTCCAGCACACAGCCAGCCCCAGCAGCTGTTACATATGCAACCGAATGACAAGCAGGCCACGCTGCTCTTTACAGCCTCTAAATAACGGAGATGAAGACATCAGATGCCAGGCATTCCAAGGGCACTGATGTGCCTTGCTCCTCAGAGCTTCATGTGCATGTGTGTGTGAGAGCACGTGTGTCCACTAAAGCATAAAGAGAACGGTAGCAGTACAATTTTATGAGGCAATAAAAATGATAATTATATTGTCTAAGAAAAATGGCAAGGAAGTGACAGAGGGAGAGGAAGCCCTGGGACAGAATCAGGATGCTGGTAGAAGGAAAGGGCAGGGCCAGGGAGAAGAGGCAGGTTAGGAAGTTGCTGTTAGATGTGTGGACAAAGGGATACAGGAGGCTCTGGGTTAGGTGTGCTATAAGCAGCAGTGTACTGTGGGCTCTGATGACCATCTAGACTACTACATGGAGATGCTGTGCTCATCTGTGAGTGAAGATGCAGATAAATGCCAGGTGGACAGCTAAAAGCAAGTGTGTGATGGTGCACTGGGAATGGTAACTGGGACACGAGGATTCAGAGCACTGCATCAGTGTTAAGTATGATGACTATGAATTGGAGACAAGTCCCAAACCTACAATCTAAACCATCCCAGACATAAGACCAACATCCAGATCTGTCTGTCACTTGCTGTAGGTTAGGGCTGGGTTGAAGGGAGAGCTAAAGGGCAATGTTATCATCCAACCTGTGCTTTTTAGGACTGCTAATATTTGAGCACTTGACCAGACACCCATAATCTTCCTCTGCAGAAGAGAGGAGGGGATAGAGCTGCCAAGGCTGAAGAACAGCAAGTGATCCTTAGTGATGCACACAGTACAGTTTCACAATCACAGATGGGAGCACTGTCCTGTGGTTGCTATCTGTGTGCTCTTTGTGTTCTGCTCTTGAGGAGGATGGTAGGGGGGAAGATTTTTCATAGGCATGCAGGAGGTGAAGGCTGAGCTATCTGTGGTGTCTTTGGAAATCTTTTCCCTGGCTGAAAGTATTGCTTGCAGAAGGCATAGACTGGGAGGGAAAAAGGTCCAAGAGCTTTGCAATCATATGCAGCACTGCTTCTGGTCTGTAACACTGGGTCTTCCAAATGACAGCTGTGCCCTAACAGATATAGTCACCTGGTGTGCCATGGAGTAGGCTGACTTGGGGTAGAAGTCACAGTGAAAAAGCAGAAGCAGTTAGCTGTTGTAGGAAATATGGTAAGGTCTGGATTTGGATGCAGGTGCCTTATGGGGCATCTGGCACAGTAGGAGAGCTGTGCTGAAGGATGTTACAATTTAAGCCCTAGACAGCTGTGGCCAGGACCTTACTGAGCTGTGGTTTATTACCCACGAGCTCTGCAGCCCATGAGATGATATAAGCTGGGGGGAGGTTTGATTCATACCAGAGTAAGCTGTGGGTTTGGGTGTGGGGTACTCTAGTAGCATGTGGTACTGGCTGAGGACAGCTGTGATGCAGAGAGATGTAGCACACACCGCAGCAACCTGTGCATTAGCTGGCTGTGGTCTGATTTGATACAAACCACTGTTAGCTGCGGTGCTGTATTTTGACTGAAGTAGACAGGCAGGAGAATTAAAATGGATCCTTATTTAAGTTCACTCACAAATTTTAAGGACTCTTCACATCTCTCCTCACTTCAGCTCCTCCTAGTGTCTTTGCCTGGGTAACGCACTAGATAAAACCTGTGAGATGGGATATTATCATTATTCCATAATAAATTGGTGTGCCAGGGTAAGATGAGATATAGCTGGGCCTGTAAAATGTTGGGGTCTTGGAGAAAGTCCAATATGGTCAAAACAATACTAGTTAGTGAGGGAGAATGCAGATGGAAACCATGGGGCATGTGCTGGGCCAGGCTGTGGAAAGTAATACAGTGCAGTAAGCATGAGGTAGGATGATGGGGGAAGTTACCAGTAAGAAACAGACACCTACATGATGCCCAGTTCCATGGTGACAGTGATGGGAAAGTAGAGTTTGAATCTGGGCCTACACCAGCAGTTCCCAACCAAGGAGTCATGACCACAAATGGGCTTACAGTACTTAACAAGTAGGGTTGCAAGTCCTACAGTGATCAGGCTCTCTGGAAGTGGGGTCTCCATGGAAGACAATTGGGAACTGCTGTCCTCTGTAGTATAATTTTTGGGAATACGGAGGCAAGGATTCCATAGGATGTTAAGGCTGAATATATATACCTCTGCTTTCCCAAAGACACCTTCATGCCTCCTCCCATACCACCTCTTACTGTTGCTAGAAGCGCTCTGAAAAAATCCAGCTACCACTGCTTTTTGGACTAATCATAATCATCTTGCCTTCCTCTTGAACTCCCTCTGGTCTGTTGTTACTTTCTCTTCAAATACATAAATTGTAGGATCTCTGGGTCATAAGATCAGGAGAGCTGCCTTAGTTCTATGTATTTATAGTGCCCAGCACAACAGAGCCCTGATCTGAGCTTCTGAGAACTACTGGAACTCTAATAATAGACGATAATGATATTCATTACAGCAAAAAATAAATGGGAGAGCTGACTTGAGTTAGATATGAAAGATACCATGCTACACTGTACAGTTGAAGTCTAAGCCACAAGAAACTGTGAGGCAGGGTGCTGTTAAACTACTGCTAGGTTTGGACACCCCAGACCAAAGTAGGGATTAGGTTGTGTAAATTTTGATACATGCACATTCAGATGCTGGCTGGGATGAATTTTGATGCATCAGTCATCACAGAGAGATGTGTTAAGAGGAGACTAATATGTTACAACAAACTAGAGAGTCCTGTCAGCTGTGGCAAAGACAAGACCTGTAAGGATAAGTGATTTTCCAGTCTGATGGTACTTCCCAAAAACTGAAACAAAATATTCATAGTAGGAACAAACCAAAACAATATTTTTGGTCAGTCACAATTATTGGTGAATCACAAAGTCAACAACTTAATTATGTTTCAATTCAAAATATGAGCAGTTTTGAAAGTTTTATTTTTTTAAATGGAAAGTGGAAGGCACTTCTAAACAACAGGTGTTTCTAAGAAGAAATCAAGCCTTTTGATTTAGAAAATATGAAAATAAAACATTTGGAGGTTTTTTCAGGGGGGAGAGAGGTGTTACTCAGCATGAACAATTAAGCCAAACACAGATTAATTTGCAAGCAGTGTCAATGTTGCTGAGTCTGCATTTTGTGTTGAAAAAAACTTGAGCTCAATATTTTCTCCCACCTTTACTAAAGACAGTGGCAAACAACAGAAAAGGCCAAGGTCTGGTGCAGTAGAGGCAGAGGTGGACAATGCAGCATGGGTCACAGACAGATGCTGTCAGTAGGGTGTTGCTTAGCACAGAAGGAGGAGTGAGATTAGATGCATGAACCTATGGGTTAGATGCAACAGAAGCCAAGAACTCTGGGTGAGGTACAGAGGCATTTGGTAGAAGCCCATGTTAGTTATGGGTTAATGTACACAGGAAAGGAAGCAGAGGCACTCCTGCACTTTACACCAAGTCTTACATGACCCTCAGTGTAGACCATGATATTCCCAAAGGCAGCTTCCTCTCTAGCCACCTAATTTTCCTTCCCCAAAGCACCTGTTCCAGCTGAGCTGGGTTAACCCTTTGCTTGCTGGCAGAGGGACTTTCTTGTTTCCCTGAAAACAAAAAATAATTTCAGGTGCCCTTGTGCTGATGACAGGGATCAGAGTCACTAATATAAGTATTCATGGTGCCACAGCCTACTGGGGCTGCTGCTGCTTCTCCAAAAGTTTTTATTATGGCAGTGAAGTTCCATACATGAGGAAAGGCCAATATTATCTCCACTGTTTGGGATGATCCAGATCTCTCTTGATCTTATGAACAATTCAATTCATGGGATTCTCAGCAGCATGGTATGATCACACCAGTGAGGCGTCTGAGGTGTAATCCTTTGTGGTCTACTCTTCTCACTGTTGTCTACTGTACTTACATAGCGACAAACAGACATACACACGCACACACCTAAGTTGTCAAAAGAGTCAGGGGGTTTCAATATCTGGGAACAGCCACCACTACAACTGCAGTTTCAGTGCTCTAGGAACATGAAACTGGGACCTAGTATTAATCCTTGTTCTATTATTTCCTTGCATCTCTACTAACTGAAATGTCCTCCTACAACAGACCTGAGTAGCATGGGGAGAACTCTGCAGACATCACTTGCTGGAGCACTGTAGTAACTGGAAGGGAGGAAGAAGGCCTAGCTCAGGCATCGCCCCAAGTCCCAGCAGAAAGCAAAGGCAACTATACTGTTATTAAGTCTCTCAGCCCAACTCATTGAACCCTAGAAGGAACTGATGGAGAGGAAGGTGCAGGCAGCAGGGAGTCCCTTGTTTATATGTATCAGTGGTGCCACGCTGGACATGAGCTCCCTTCATTAATGCAGATGGGAGACAGGGACTGACAGATCTCAATGGGAATAATATTGCATTGGGAGTTTGTCACCAGGTTGGTGGGTTTGGTGGAAAACAGATGCACTTCAAATGGTTCAAATTTCCCTGGCATTTCTTCCACACCAGGGAGTCACCAAATTGCCAGCTGCATTACAGGAGCATTTCACAAGGGGTTATATGGTCACTAACTTCACACACGCGTTTACCTCTGGCACATGCACTGCAATCATGCACATGCGGGCCCGCACTGTTCAACATCTTCATCAGTGACTTGGA
>NW_017728911.1:5471627-5479833 GCF_001723895.1 Crocodylus porosus | reverse complement strand
TGCTCTTTCCTGCCAAGGCAGGGGGTCGGACTAGATGATCTACCTAGGTCCCTTCCGACTCTAGCTACTATGAAACTATGAAACTATGAAACATCCACCCTTCAGCACGTATGAGTGCTGAGGGTAAAGCAGTGGTTCACAACTTTCTTTAGACTCAAGGGACCCCTTGGAAATTGTTAGCTCTTAGTTTTCACTTGATTTTTGATTACAGGAAAATAATAGAACAATTCTTTTGTTGCAGAGAACTCAGAAAGGCCACCACAGGTCAGAATGCTTTTAGTACAATGGACTCCTATTTGAGATCTCTGATTTTATCTTGTGAATTATGTTTGCATATCTAACATTACTTGGCAATCTGCAGCACCCCTAAAAGGACCTCAAGATACAACACTGTGGTTGAGAATCACTGGACTAAGGACTCAGACATGCACCTTGGGTTACAAAAATATACTCAAGGGTCAGAGTTTCTTATATCCATGAGAAGGCAAATGGTTACACATGAAGGACACTGGTACCAAAGGTAACAGACACTGTCCAATTTAGAAAACTGTATGTTGAAAAACTGAATGGAAAACTTTGGAGAAGCTGTTTATGTTTGCACTCTGGGGTTACTCCAGTGACTGCCCATGTTCAGCTCTGTGAGATGGGGGCTCTCCTTTTGCTCAGGCTTCATATGGGCCTAATAGAGTAGGCTCTTGGCCCATGACTGGAACTCGTAGGCTCTATCACAACATGAGTATAGAATAGTGCTAATACTGAGAGACTACAAATCAAAAGGAACGAATAAACCAGACCCCTCAGCTGCCTCGCACGTTGGAGAGCTCCAGCAGTGGCAATTGACCCACTCCTGATCCAGAACCAGTGCATCTCACAAACTCAGGTTGCCAGCTCCCACACAGCTCAGTTTAATCGCATCCCCTGAATTGCCCTAGCAGCAGAGCACAAAGGACATTTAAAAAACACCCCCTTGGATTTGCCTAGACCGAGCTTCCAGTCAGTGAGGAATACATAGAGAAGATCTGGGGGAACCTACACACAATTTGTGAATTCTGCCAAATGCCGGGGACTGGTCGTGCATCTCCAGGTCAGACTGTGACAGAATGAGAGGAGGCTCCTTTGCTTTTTCTGTTGCCTTTTGCCTCCTTGTAGAACTGAAGCCCATGGGAGGTGACAAGGCTAACAATACAGGATCATTAAATTTTGATGATTGTCCATTCAAATGCAAGGAAAGCCATGACAGCTTCCCCAAGCAGAGGAATTGTTCAAATCTGATATCCAGAGGGAAGCTTCTCGAGAAGCCACTTGCAGGAGGGGCTGGATCTTAGACCCCACTGAAGGACTCTGGCCTAACCCCAAGGAATGCTCCTGAGCAGCGAGGAAATAGGAGTGGGAAAGCATGCCTACATATGTTTCTTGCTCTATGCACCTGCATTCTCTCTTGTGGTAGCTACAACAGAGACAGTGGTTTGGGGTGCACACACAGCTCAGGGGACACAGGACAGTGCAGACCTGTCCCCCTCTGCTAGCCACATGAGCTGCTAGAAGCCTGGGGAAGGGCTCAGAACGGTGCATTGCTCCCCAGTGGAAATGGTTCCCATTCTGTGGAGTGATGGAGCAGCATCTGACCCTTCAGGAATTCCAGACTGACAGGTGATTCTGGACCAGGATTCTTCCCTCCCAAAGAGGCTCCAGGTGCAACAACAATTTCCACCAGCTAAAGGTGAGTCCCTAACTGTGGGATCCTGATCTTCCTTTCCAACACTCCTACTACACTGGAAAGCTCATACTGGTTGTAAGAGAAGGACCTCTCACGTGAAAAGTCCATGCAGCCAATTCCTCTCCTGGACCTTTCTGGACTACAGGGATCAAGCTGCCAGTATCTAAAGTAAGAAGCCCAGTGAATAGTCCACATGTACCTATGCATGCACTCATGTTGAAAGAAGCATACTATGCACACACATATACAAACAAGGACTCAGGTAAATATGCACATACACCCACGCACAATTCCACACCTGTGTCACTTACACACACACATTCTTCTTCTTGCAGTCTTGCACACATCCTTAGCCATATGTTCACTGGTGCTCTGCTTCCCTCCTTCCCAAAATCCTTCTGGAGAAACAGCAGTGGTAATAAATAATCCCACTGAAATAATTTAAAGAACAAAGTAGAGGCAAGGACAGAGTTTGGCTGAATCAAAAGGTATTTAAAAAAATGCAGCAATTAACTGAATTGTTTAATGAATAAAAAAGGTATTAAAGTTTCCTGAATGTCAAGTTGACACAGTTTGTTATGAAAGGGATGATCAGGAAAGAAAATTAGTCCCTTGTGTAAATTTCCTTGCTCCAGGGCTTAGCATTAAAAGCTTTTTGATGGATGTCACCTTTGGGGTCCCTTTGATCTGGGTTGCTTGCATACGTGACAAATCCCTTCCCTGCCCTGCTCCAATCAACATGGGGTCTGTCCATCTGTTTGAGATCATAGGTATTGCTGATGTTGAGATTGTCTAAATGGCGACTTCATAAGGCTGGCATTTGGACCCGTGGTTAATAGGAGTGGCACTTCTAAATCTCCCTAAAAACAGCTAGTGCATCCAAACCATGCAGCAGGATTTTGCGGAGAGCCAGGCCATTCTGAACCCAAGAACCCTCCTGCTGTGACGAGAGATGGAGCTAAGCCTCTGACCATGGTGTAGAGAGGAATGCTGTTTATCCCACTGTAGTGTAACACATACTGGTGGTTATAGTATATGGTCACAATACAAGTTGTGCTCTGTCCTGGGGTAACACAGCCCCCTTTGTTGCAGTAAATAATTTATAACCCTGGATGATAAGACATATCTGGATGGACTTCTTGGTCCTGAGGGGCTTCAGCAGTGTAATGCCTCCCATGGAATGGAGTAGTATGAGGGCATGAAGATCTGGCTGAGGAATTTCTCATTATTACTCTCTTCCAGTCTACCGTCCTTAGTTACCACATGACCACCATTAGTGTAAGACCTTGAATGTTAATACATATATATCCTAACAAATTTCCTGCCTGGCAGAGCAGTTCTTGCATTCCTGTTTTACAGGTAGGGAAAGGCATTAGAGAGGCTGACTGCCATGTTCATGGCCACCAGGAAGTCTGAGATAGACCAGGAAATGCAATCTGGGGCTCTCAACACCAAATGCTTCACCACAAGGCTTTCGCTTTCATGCCTTTTGGCATAAGGGAATCTTTCTCTCAGAAATCAAGGGCAGCGAATGGAGGAAGGTGACAACCTCCCCATGAAATCTCACACAAACAGTTTCACCTTTTCATTTCAGGTGATTTTGCACCCCTCAGATTCCATTTTTTCTGTGAAATGCAATGAAATGGCTGTTTTTCTGTTAGAACCATGCTGAAAGTAGAATTTCCACCTGCACCTCTGGCTCAGCACCGGGTTCTTTTCATGGGGAAAGAAACTATCTAATGAACACCTAATCAAATGAGGGAAACCTCCAGGCTGGGGCAATGTTCCCTTCTGCCACAAATGCTCCATACTTCTACTTCTTTGAGAAAAGTGCATCCTGAAATGATGAAGTGCCAGCCTAACTCCTAAACTCAACCTGATGTAACAGCTAAAGAGCAGACATCCAGCTATTGAAGGAAAATATGCTTTACAGCTATGAGGAAGGCAGAGGGCATTACTTTACTGCAAGGTCATTGCAGGGAAATCACACTTTTTATATTTATATACAAATCCTGGACAGACCCAGAAAGTTAACCAATGGGATCCCAGCAAGCACGTCATGTAGAGTAATGCATGTCAGACCATTGGCTGACTTGCCTCAGCTGCTGCTATCTCACCACTGATAATGAGACTTTCTTAAGTGTCCTGAAATTACACTGAGTTTCAAAACTGTCCACCACTCACCCTCCCTTTCCTCGAGTTTCTTCCTTCTGTTTCTCCTACAGCACAGACTCTTATGCAAATAAACATGCAAGGGAGGAACAAAAGGCATCTTTTCTTGGATTTCAGCATAACCACATTTGTATCATTCAAGTATTCAGCTGTGTCCTTCAGTGATGAAAAGCAGCATGATAATGCTGTGTCTGAGGCTATGCACAAACACCCCAATGCAATTCAATCTGCACTTTCCTTCTTGTACAGGCAACTAGAATGCACTGAGGAGTTCATCTTTTTCCCATCACTGCGGTATCTGGGCACTGTCAATTGCTTGGTGTGTGTGTATAAAACTACAGCCTAGTTATGTTGCTAGCCCTCTCCCGCTCTTTCTCCTATCTTCACATACAAGTGTTATCCATTATTTTTAACAGCAATAGCCTTTACTATTTGTATAGCATGCTGAGTGACACCAGTGAGGAGATGCCTGATGACCTGGATCTCATTTACCTCTTACACCAAGCAGAATTGTAACCAATGACTATGTGCATGAGAAGCCACCAGAAAAAACTTGATGACTGCCAGAACTGGCACAGATGCTTCAGAGCAGGTGGTGCCTTTCTTTTCCAAATCTCCCTTGCTTCTGGTGACCTGGAAATCAGGAGTAGAATCACAGAATCACAGAAAATTAGGGTTGGGAGGGACCTCAGGAGGTCATTTAGTCCAACCCCCTGTTTCAAGTAGGACTGTCCCCAACTACATCATTCCAGCCAAGGTTTTGTCTAGCTGGGTCTTAAAAACCTCCAAGGATGGAGATTCCACCACCTCTGTGGGTAACCTGTTCCAGTGCTTTACTACTCTCCTAGTGAGAAAGTTCTTCTTAATATCTACCCTAAACTTCCTTTTCTGCAACTTGAAACTGTTTTGCTGTTATCTGCCACCACTGGGAACAGCCTACTTCCATCCTCTTTGGTTGGAAGAGCACCTCTTTGGTTGGACAGCACTTCAGGCAGCTGAAGGCTGCTATTAAATCCCTTCTCCGTTTTCTCTTCTCTAGACTAAATAAGCCCAGTTCTCTCAGCCTCTCCTCGTAAGTCACGTGCCCCAGGCCACTAACTATTTTCATTGCCCTCTGCTGGACTCTCCAATTTGTCTACATCCTTTCTGTAGTGGGGGGCCCAAAACTGGATGCTATTCCAGATAAAGCTACAAGAAGATAACTGGGGCTACAAAGTTTGGAGGAAGGCATACAACCACGAGAGCAGCTAACCGTTCCCAAGAACTTTTTTGGAGATTGCAGGTGTTGTCACAGGAGCATTAAGCACAGCTGTCTGCTCTCTCCCTGCTAGGGACTGGCTTGGTGCCCATTTCTCAGTGCAACCTGCCCTGTACTTTCAGTGGGATGAAGCAATCTTCTGCACTGCTGTTTAATGTTGTTGCTGGTGGGGAAGCACCAGCCGCTGCCAGGCACCGCTCCATGGCTGAATTTCAGGGACGCATGAAGTGATTCTTTGGTGGAAAATTCCCTGGGATGTGGGGTGCTTTGGAAATGTTGAAGAATGCTTGTCTGGTAAGCTGAGAGTGCAGCTTTGGGCACCTTTTACTGTTGGTCTCTATCCAACCCCAAACGACAGCAGCTTGTGATAAAAACTTGAAGCTTATCTAAATAGAAGGAGGGAATCCAATCTCATCTCTGTACCCCAGCTCCTGTCTGCCCTTGCACCATAACCACTTTCCCCAACTCCTGTCTCATTTCCCAGCAGCATGTTGAAGGTGTTTTCAGCTTGTCCTACTTCTCAGCTGATGTAAATTCCTTATTGCAGAGCCATAACAGTCAGTGCCCTTGGGGTCTGATACATGCCAGGTTCCTTTCATCAAAGGAGGTGAGCAGCAGCTTGCAAGAGGGAGGCTGGGGTGCAGCACAGCCCCCCATGCCCCAAGTCCTGGCTTTCTGCATGAAGCCAGGAAGCAGCCAGCTGCAGGTGAGAGCTAGAGAAGGGACAGGATGATGGCCCCAAATAATCCTGCTGAATAACATAATGAAACCAGTTGAGACAGGAGGCACTGAGAACAAAAGCATCATGATACCCTTGCTGACAAATGAGCATGGTTTTTGGCACTTCCTAGCAGGGCCCAGCATCAGGACTTCCCTCTGTGACTCTTTTAGTGTGAAACATGTAGGCTTGGCCTTAGCAGGGGGAGCTGTGTTAGCTGTTGGGAGAAAGCTACCACACAGCACTGCTGCCCCCTTGTCTGCACTCTGCATGGTATAGCAGTGACCTGGGAGAGAGAGAGCCCACAGGATCAATGACTGAGAATGTAGAAGGACATGAAGGAGGGAGCGGGGCTCTGAGGAAGAAGGGCAAGATGATGGTGAGATGTGCAAAATGGGAAGTGGCAGGGTGGGATTACACCTGGGCTAGAAGGAAATAATTATTTGGGGCCGCTGAAATAAGGGATCTCTGTGCTTCTACAGTGAGGCATCACTATGGAGATATATGTCCCCCTTGGAGCACCACGCCGCAGTGCTGGGGAGGTTGTGGGACAACTGTCCCTGTGCAGACCTGCTTGCATACCAAGTGCCCCCACTGATGCCAGGGAGAGGACAGGACGTACCAGCATTAAAGGGCTCTTCATATCTTGAGGCATCAGTGCCTTGGAACTGACCTAAATATAACCCCCCCCCTTCTTTCCACCCCTACTTTCCCTCCACCAAGCTAGTTACTCACCTCTTTCCTCCCCTGCTCTGGGCACAGCCTTGGCCTGTTCACCAGCTAGAGGTGCTGAATCAGAGAGTGTGTCAGGCAGCAGTTTGGTGCTGGCCCAGGCCAGCAGGACCTCATACCCAGCAAAGCTGGGGAGACACGTGTCTGAGTCATGATGCCTCCTCTGACATGGGCACAGCTCAAGGAAGGGCCTAGTCACAGGACAGCCCTCAGCTAAGTCATCTCCAACCTAGATGAGCTGAGAGTTTTGGAGCTGCTGTCAGGCCAGGGACACCCATGGCTCCTTCTCCAAGAGACACTGCATATGTAGGATAGGGAAACAACTACATACTGTGTCCTCTCACACAACCCACCCTCACTTTCCTCTCAACCACTGCCTGTGGTTATGTATGCAGCAGACTGAACCCGTACACGCTCAGGGCCTGGTCCTGAACCTGCTGAAGTCCTTGGGAATCTTTGCACTGACTTCAATGGATTTTGGATTTGGCTATCTTTGTACTTACATAAGCAAAGGAACAATTGCTTAGCTGGAGCCAGACTGAATACAGGCAACTGCTGTGCAAGCTCCCAACCCCAACACAGCTCCTTAATCCTGGCCTGCAGCATCTGGTATGATTGTACTCCCCAGCCCCTGTGAAGCAGAAGCCACTGCCTGTGCTGAACTGCACTGTGAAAGGTTTTCATGTGGACCAAACAGGAGGCCTGGGCTCAGAGCCCTCATGGATTTCAGTGGGTTAGCTGCAGAGCCACTCTGAACTCCTGCCCAGGCTGGCCCTTGTTGCTGGTTTTACAGGGGAAGGCAGGAATGCCAGAGCTGAGGCAGATCACTCTGAATTCTAAAACATACATGTTTGCTTCCTAGCCTCTCTACAGAGAGGTACTTGGGTTGGTGTCATGGGGTTTGGCACATTTATTGTATAATATATGAACTTGTACTAGTTTTATAAGCCCCTCCTGACTCAAATCACATTGTAATTCTAAACAGCCCTAAACTCATTTAAATCCTAATAAAAACACTGCCCTGCATTTGCATTCGCTGCTCGCTGGTCCCGGCGGCTGCTGTGACAGCGGTTCTTCTGGAATTGATAATGCTTGGGACTTTGTGTACAGGAAACCATCTCTCATGTATGGGGTAGAGACTTGAACTTAATGGGGTGATAAAATATAGATGCAGGAAATAGGCCTCCAGACCATTCTGGGACTATGCATAGAGCAGTCACAGAAACAACCAGGGGGTACATAAGTCCCCAAGCACAAGCCTGCCTTTGCCCACTTCCTTAGTGGGTTCCCTCCCTACTCTCTCCTCTATAACCCATGCCATGGTGGGGCAGGACTGGCCCCTGGTTTGCCTGGTAGTGAGCAAAGCTCTCTGTGCTGTTTGCTCCAGAAGCAAGGTGAGTATAGTTTCACATAGCCCAGGTAGGGTTTTCCAAAGAGTCCAGAGAATGAACAACCCAAAGAACAAGGAAATAAGGAATGCAGAGAGCTCTTTACCTTGTGGAAAGGCGAGGAGTGGAAGGACGTGGGCAGTGGGGTTCCGCAGGCCTCGGTCCTCGGGCCCACACTGTTCAACATCTTCATCAGCGATTTGGATGAGGGGGTAAAAAGC
>NW_017728911.1:5402114-5470947 GCF_001723895.1 Crocodylus porosus | reverse complement strand
GTTAGATGAACATCTTGCTGGGGTCATTTGACCCCAGTATTCTTTCCTGCCATGGCAGGGGGTCGGACTAGATGATCTGCTCAGGTTCCTTCCGACCCTAGAAACTATGAAACTATGAGTGGAAGCAGTGGGAGACAAATACTGACAAATACAGGCAATTTCTGCACAGTCTCCCCACAATCTTCTCTGAACTTCCTACACAACTCTGACAAAAGTTAGCTTCCTCCCTGAGCTGCCCTCCAAACTTCTCTGTACCAAACTAGTGACATCACAACAGTGTGTCACTTGCATCACACTGCTGTAAGACTGCTGCTGAGCTGTGAAGGGACACTGCATTGTAAGAGGACATTGCAGTCGCGGCCACCCAACATCTCTGTTGATATTGGTTAATGCTTTTAGTGCCCTAAAACATTCTCCAGAATACACATTATGCTCCAAAGAAGGGGCAGCTAGAAAGGCAGCACAGACTGAGAGAGAAAGGATTGTTAGCTGGAGATGAATTCAAGTCCTCGATCTTACACTGACACATTGTGTGGCCCTGGCAACTCACTTGACTTCTCTGTTCTATTTCCCCCTCTTTAAAAAGGGGGTTACAATGACAGCCATGAACTCATCTTAGAGAAGACCTGTGAGGATTCTGTTAAATGCCTCTGCATCAAACTCACTAAGCACAGGTTGGGAGATGTAGTGATAGGACAGAACTAAGACTACTTTGGCCATCTGGGAAATAAGGTTTGTTTCGTGTTATCTTCCACTGGGTCAACTGCATAGCTAGCAGGGCTGTTAAATAAGCTTCTATGCACAAAGAGAGGCGTCATACATAAAGCTTGTCTAACATCTCTCTCATTTATAGAGCTGTCCTAATAAAAGGTATCACCAAGCAAACCTTGCTTCACACACTACCTGGACCACCACAGCTACAACAACACTTTGATCATAGTGGACATATAGAAGAATGTGATGGAAATGTTTATCTCTATATTGGCTTAAACCAATATTTTGAGTTCAAACACCTTAGAATTTACAGAAAACTTGGATCTGAACTTTGAAGCTTGGGCCCTTTTCCACTGTCATGGCTAGGCTGAGCTTCTAGACTTAACTGCAAGATACCACCAGTTCCAGTCAGCCAGTTTTCCCACAAGGCTTGCTTAGGTTTGTGATCCTTTGAATGATACTGAGGGGTTTATCATGCAAAGTGATCACCTTATTTGGTGACCTGTGTTGGGTTCTGAGGATCTGAAAGTACATCTCAGTGCAAAACTCAAGTAAAAATAGGAGATCACAGCTCTAGCAGCAACTTTATAGGACTGGATGCATGAGATACAAGGCTCTACCTAGCATGCTAACACCTTGCACCACTCAGGTACTGAGTGTAACATCTGATACCAATACAGAAACACTATGTGAACCTCAAGCAGCAAAACAAAGCAATGGCTGGACACTGAAAGCCAGCATTTCAAAAGGCTGAGCACCCAGCAACTCCCACTGAGAAAAATGGAGAGACTCTTTCCCACCTTTGCTCCCTCTGAGTACCATGGAGACTCCTTCCCACTCCTGATTCCCACTGAAAATGGTGGGGCATCCTTCTTGCCCCTGCCTCAGTTGAATACGTGCCTCTGCTTTCCATTCAGGATGCAGGCAGCTGCAGAGTGCTAAACTCTTTTGCAAATCTGGTCCCTGCTGTGAGCATGAGTCAAGCTCCTCACACCACCTGGGCTGACTTGTGCACAACGAAAATTGTACTCTTAAGTATCTGAGAGGCCAGGTTCCCCTAAGAGCCTTTGATGCCTTCTGCAGGCCCCCTCCATACCAATCCACCCCTACTAGACCAGATTCATGCCTGCTCCTAGCTAACGGAAACCACAGGGTCATCTGTTTGACCCATACATCCCCCTTCCCTACTGTAAACAATGTCCCATAGCCCTACATTCCCCTTCCCCTAAGCCTTCCTCCCTCTGTGGGCACAGAGTTGGGGGCACGTATATTCTGAAGTGGAGAGTGGTGATGGTGGATCTCTCACATCAAAGGCTCCTACTCCCCCTCCTCATGGGCTGTGTGGAGTGCTACAGGCCAGTTGATGCTAACGCTGAGTGACACCCTTAGCCAGTGCTAATAGGATTGAACAGGCCTTTTCCCCATGTGCCTTTGATATCACTGTGCTTACTACAAACACCCTTCAGGAGCAGATGAGAGAGCAGCCAAAGGAGGGAGTGATGTCTGGCTCCTTTTTCTCCCTCCCCAGCATGCTCCTGCAGCTTCAGAGCCATGGCAGCTGGCAGGGCTTGGGCAGGCAACACCGACAGGAAGGCAGATCCAAAGATACAAAGTATGGTTCTGTTCCCTGTGACCCTCTCTGTCTTCAGCTCCTCTTAACAAGCAGCTGTCAGCCCAGATTCAGTTGTTAGGAGGAAGAGAGAGTGAGGGAAGTCTCTACAGGCTCTGCCAGCCTTCCCCAGCGCCCCTGCAAGCACCTCGTACCAAGGCAGCACAGCTCTGCTCTCTCACTGACTTGTCGTATGCAGCTCCCCACCCCCCATTCCTGAGTCCTGCTGGCTCTTACATCCCTTCTCCTGAGGCTGTTTCTCTCCCCTTCCTTCTGCTGTTTCTCTGATGTGTGTGTTTCTCTCTCCACAACCTCCTCCTAGCTCTTCAGTTTCGGTACAGTGCTCAGATTCTCATTCCGTCACATCTGCCTCTTTTCCGTCCATCTTTTCCTCATCCTTCCATCCCCGCTTCTCGTTTCTTCTCTCCCCCATCCCCCTCAGCTCCCCCCATCCTCACGCAAAGCTCGGTGTGTCACTATTGTCTGAGATGACATTAATAAGCTCCCATGAAACAATGAGATTATGAGCTATGCCTTCTCAGCGATAGAATTACTAATTATTACCAAGATAAATGGGAATATCAATGATGAAAGTCAATATTATTGTCTTCTTTGTTCCTGTTTGTTTTATTTGTAGATGAAAAGAACACTCCGCCTGTCTCACTAGGATGTGGCTGCGAGCTGGAATCATGCCTACTGGCAGGCACGCACGGAGCCGGCGTGTGATAAGAAATCATATTACACACATGCTTGCAAAGGGCTCTTTAAATCAACTGCTCTACCAAACAGCATTGTCTTTGATTAATTCATAAAACAGGAGCTGCCTCCTTTCCCCCCACTCCAGCATGAGGGGTGGGAGGCATTAGAGGAGTGAGGGGGAGAGGCGTGACGTGGGTGGAAGTGATTAATTGTTAAATGTAGCACAGAACTGAAAAGGCTCCACAACTGAATTCTTGTGCTTTTGCCTTAGACAGGCAACATTGCCCAGTGGCTCAGACCCTAAGACTGGAAGCCAAGCGACCTGGGGTCTGTTCCAGACTCTGACACAGACTCTGTGTGACCTTGTGGGCACGGCCCTCAGAACAGGGCTATTGTCCCTAAAATGACTGAGAAAGCAGCACCTCCCAGTAGAAAATCTCTTTGTTGCTTCACTTCATTCTGAGGCGTAGCTACTGACTTCAGTGACACCAGGAATGCCTTGTGCACTCCTATTAGCCCTATGGTGTGGCCAGGACAACTAAAGAAAAAGTGAGCTGGGTTCTAATTCTGCCTTGTGTCCTGCAGCGTCAGGAGACTGGCTCCGACAACAAATTCTGT
Organism: Crocodylus porosus; assembly: GCF_001723895.1. Taxonomy (NCBI): domain Eukaryota; kingdom Metazoa; phylum Chordata; order Crocodylia; family Crocodylidae; genus Crocodylus; species Crocodylus porosus. The sequence goes on along the minus strand of NW_017728911.1, from coordinate 5,467,307 downwards.
CCCTTGGGGTGAGCAAAGGTGCAAACCTCAGTGGCATCTTAACACACCACCTCTTGCTCACTTCTCTTGTTGCCAGTGAGGATGCTTGAGGCAGGAGAACCCAGAATGACTCTTTACTGCACTGGCAGCCAACCTTTTACCTGGAGAGTGGACAATAACCAGGCACTCCTTGGTGTGTTTTCTACCATTGTGTTTCAAAGGGCACATCTAGGCTACTTCATCATGATCATTTTCCACACTTAGGGCTCTGTATTAGAAGAGGGGTTTGAGGTGCTTTATTACCAGTGTCTATGCAAAGAGATTGCTCACTACCAGTTATTCCATTGGAATATTCCAAAAATCAGCCAGCAGAGCAGAAACTAGCTAACTAGCTAAAATCATGCCACCACAGATCTTCTCATGTGGACAGGGCTTCCTTTGCCTCAGCTACCCCATCCACAAGCACTAAGCAAGTATAATAAAACCTTCTTACAGCTGATGAGCTGCTTGAACACCATGGTTGAAAAGTGCTGCATAACATTGCAGTGTTGCCTGGGAAGGTCATCTGGGAATCACCCTTTGTACCCAGTTTATCCCTTAAATGGCCTGCTGTTCCTTATGAGAGGCTGAGGTAGTATAGGGATGCACATTACCACACTGGTGACCAAATGGTTTTCAAAGGGGGCCAGATACACATGATTACACTGTCAACTGCTTTCTTACACTCCTGAGAAAAAACACTCCCTCAGTTCTCAGTAGTGCAAATGTTATGGAAAGCAATCAAATCTGTACACTGCAAGCGTCTCCTCTGGGCAACCCACCACACCCACTGCACAATGTAACAGAGAAGGTGTGGGACTGAGAGGAAGGATCAGAATTTGGAAGATGCACTTAGGAAAAAGACTGCTTGGGAAATATGGCCTGTTACCAACTCTGGGATATGGGGAGGGGAAGGGAAGGGAAATGGGCTGAATCACTGGAAGCTGGAGAGGGAGGTTGACAGGATCTGAATATGGTACCTTTCCTCAGTGCATTGCTGGAGTAGATCCTGACGGCCGCTGGGATGGAATAGCTGTCACTAGTGCATGGCTTGTGCAGATGCTAGTGTTCACAGGGAGCCAGCCAACTAGGGAAGGATACCTCCTTTGTATGCTCTCTCATTTGCTCCTGAAGGGTATTTGTAGCAAGCACACTGATATCAAAAGCACATGGGGAAAAGGCCGGTTCAATGCACTCTAATGGACAGCTTAGTCTGCCACCATCCCCACTATAGTCCATCCTAAATACTAAGGAATGCATTAAAGCAAACAAACACCCCCCAACCCATCGTTAGATTATACTTAGATCATATTTTAATACGGTGGTAACTTCTCTCCTAATCAGTACAAAACACCCTGGCCCCTCTCTGCATTAACAAGGACAAATGTTTCTGCTGCCTCTCCAAATGCAATGAAATCCAGAGAATTGGAAAAAGCCTTGCAGGAGTAATTATGCCAGTTTTTAAAAAGGAGCAGCATGTCCTGAATATTTCATGGAAGGTAATTTTTTTAAAGCTTTTTTAAAATCCTTTTTTCCCCTTTGTGCATGTCAGGGTGTAATTAACCAGAAAGTATCAGAGCATAAACCAAAAGAAATAAACTGCAGCACAGCCCTGTCCCTCTCTCTCTAACACTTTTCCTTTTCCACTCTCGGTAGTTTTCCCCCCTGTTTAACATTAATGTGACATTCTTAACTGCATGTGTATAAGATACCATCTCCCAGTTGGAGATGTTGTCATTTGACTGCTGGGAAACCTCCAGTGGCTTTTAGCCCACTGTACCCCAAATCCCCCAGAGTTATGGCTGCCTGAAAATTATCACCAGCAAAGAAACAACAATGCAGGTGCCCCCTTATTTGGGTTGCCAGCATGGCATTACAAAGAGTGGGAAAGCCTGCTGGATCTTTTGTTGCTTGGCCTGGGAGAAGAGCAGGGGAAGCCAAGCTTTTAAGGAACTCTCAGTGTTACTGAATGACTTTTTTTTTCAGTGAATAAACTATTTGCCAAAAATTGTGGTTTTGGCTGCCCTGAACCTACTCACAGAATCATAGTGGTCTTGCAGAAGAGTTCTAGCTGAAAAACAGACTCCAGGGTCAGAGGAATCATGGTGCTGATGCTTCCTTTCTTACACAGCGATTAGGACATTGACCCAGCAACTTGGAGATGCAGATTGGATACCCCTCTGCCAGACAGGATCTGAGCTCATATCTCCTCGCTATCTGGAACGTGCCTACCCACCATGCTGTGAGATTTTGGAGTGAGTTGGTTACTCTCAGTCTGTCCTGTTGATGCTGTTCCACTCAAGACACCAGGACCCACCATGGTCCAGGCTCTTATATATAACGAGCAGAGAGCCAGCGTCCCAAAGAGCACCAACATAACCTTACTGGAATGGACCAGTGCAGCTCCCCATCTCATCAGCCACAACATAACCTTATGTTGGACTTGTGCCCCTGGAGTCCGGACCCCAAACACTCCAGCTGGCAGAGTATGCCTGGGGAGGGCAGGGGTGGGAATGGGCTGACATCAGCATGGTGGTTAATCACAGTACTTGTTTGGGTTGCCTGTGTGCATTCTATCTGAAAGCCTCAGGCTGTTTTCCATAACACCCCCAGCTGACTGGCATTAGTATCCTATCCACAGCAAAGATAGAGAAACTAAGGCACAGAGAGGTTCAGGCCAATGAGGCAGGTCTTCAGATGGTGTCAGTGAGCCTAACTTTGAGCATGTGGCCCTGCGCTTTCAAACTTGAGTGCTCAGGCAAAGGCACCGAGTTAGCCCACAATGTGAACTGGCAACTTTAGTCATACAATTAATCCCAAGTTAAAAAAAAATTAGTCTGAACAACTTGGTCATAGAGCATATTTCTGGGCAGAGAAACCAGGGGGATGATGCCCACTAGGCCAACTGGCTCTTAGAGCTGTAGCCAGAGACTGAGTTGTTCAGCACTACTTCATGCTGCAGTAGTAGGGGTCAGCATTAGCACAGCTGGGTGTTTCAGTGCATGGCACAATTCCCAGCTGTTTTCACCCTCCCTTACCGAGCCGGGTTGGCCACGGCATCTGGCTTGAAACTTCACACAAGAGCAGTCTGTTTTCCTCCCCAGATCCCTTCCCCACTTCAAGGCAGCCTTTGAGCAGCGTTCGTAATCCTGTTAACTCCCAGCTACCTAAGCAGCGCAGGGTGTGCTGTTAGCATTCACCTTCATACTGAGGGACAGCAGTTGCATGCAGAATGTGAGGGTCGGGCTGTATGGCCCGGCACACTCTCCTCCCTATTAGCATCTTACACTATTAATATTTATTTTTGCTAATGTGATACCAAAAATGAAAAAAAGAAATCTTCTCATGTTAATGACTGTGGCAGCCCTCAGAGCAAGGCACATGGAGAGAAATCTGGGACTGGCTTGACCTGGTAGGCAAAAGGGGACAGAATTAAATAATGGGGAAGAAATTCAAATCAGATTTCTTCCTGGACGTTGGCTGGAGGGGAGAGATGTGTCTCCCTGGGTGAAGATATAGAACAGAAGATAGCAAGGGGAGATATTGTAGACAAACAGACAAGGCATTAGACTAGGGGGCAAGAGACCTGGGCTCTCCTGATGCTGGGAAAGACTTTCCATATACTTGTTGATGCTTGGGCTTGCTTAACTGGCTGGTGAAAGCAGCCACACAGTGAAATAGACCTTGAGCTATGAGGAACAGTCCCATTAGGAGCTGATGGACTATGAACTGGAGTTTTAGCCTTTATGCGCTGACAGGCCAGCCCACTCAGGCTGCAAGCATGACCTCTCTCCCTCGAGTTAAGGCCTTTTGTAGGTGAAACAGAGTTGTGTCAGGATGGACTCTGCTGCATGGACATGCTCCAGGTCATTTCCACTTGCATCCCTTGCTGGGCTGGAGTGGCAGTTCTTTGGGGATGTGACTGTCCCTCACTCCATCAATCTGGATACTGGGGCCTGACCTTGTTGTTACCAATGAGACAAGCGGAGGAGGAGAAGCTAAGGTTAAGGAAGGTGGAAACTGCCTGCTGTATGTTTCTGGTTCTCCCCCATTTTCCCCACAGCTCAGCTGAGCCCCTTTTTCTTCTCTTTCACTGCCCTCCCTCTTCATCTCTACCTTCCCCCTCTTCTCCCTTTGCTTTCTTCCCTTTCTAACCTCCTCTCCCTATGCTCCATGCACATTACCTTAGAGCCCTCTGTGCTCCTATTAATGCATGCAGCTCTCCCCTCCTTTCTCCTCTGTCACGTTATCTTTTTCAACCTTGCTCTCTCCTTCTTTCTGCTTCCTGCTGCCAGCTTTCACCCCATTTATAAACTAAGCCTGGCAGAAGGAAGATTCCCATTCCCTGATGTCCCCCTCTTTCTATCTGTAGCTTCTCCTGAGAAACCCTCTGCATCCTCCATCCCCAGGGCCAGTGAGGTAGGGGCAATGCCCTGACTCTGGCAGGTGGTACCCTATAGGGAAAAGCTGGGCACAGGCTGGCCTCTCACGGGAGGAAGGGAGATTGGGTTCTCTCTCATTGATTTTTCTCTCTCTGAGTGAGCAGATTGTTCAGCAAAATGAAGTTATTGGGGGATGTAATGTTTTCTCCGCCTGACAACTTATATTGTTCACTCTCAAATAAAGTGCTGACCTGCACAATGGCGTGCGATCCCTGGATAGACGTGTTTCTGTAAATAAGCTGGAGCTCCCCCTCCCTCCCCTTTGATCCTGGCTTCGTACCATGCCAAGCTGTCTAACTCAGCCCTTTTCCCTCTCTTCTATTCCTCTTCCTTATCCCTTTTCTCTATCCTCCTGCCACAGTTTCCCTAAGCCTCCATCCCCTCACTTCCTCCTCTTGGCCTGGTTCTCTCATGGCCCTCACACCTGTATGCTCCTTTAGGAACCCCTCAAGTCCTGGAACAGCAGAGGGAAGCCCTGAGAAGCTGAGAGAGTACAAGGATAGCTGGAGCCAGTAGCACAGAAATGGAGTGGGAGCTGATGGCCTGTGATACATGGCAGCTGTACCTCCATGGGGAAAACAGATTCTGAGGGGACAGGACATCAGAACATTATTTCCCGGTATCGGCTGGAAACTGGCAGCATGGCGCTGAAGGTGGCAGTCCACCCTCCGTTCTGCCCATCTGCCCACACTGTCTGCGGTGGAACTTGCAAGGTGCTCTGCCCTCTGGCCCACCAGCTGGAAACTACGGCTTTTCAGGAATCTCCTGCAGGGCCATGAGGGGACACTGAAGGGGGTGGGAGAAATGCCAAAGACAGCTTCCTCCTGCTACTGCAAAGAAGTGGAGAGACTCAGCGCTGAGGGAAGAATGGGGAGGACACAGCACAGAAATAGGGGCAAGGAGACCACTCCTCCCTCTGCCTCTGAATTGCTGGATGAATGGTATCACTACTCTGTGCCTGTTTCCCCCATCTATATAATAGGGATAATACCTATCCCTACCGGGGCAATATGAAAAGCTTCATAGGCTCATGCACAGGGAACTGTTTGAGACCTTTGGTCTTCTCTGAAGTCTGCGAGATCCTCAGATTAATATAAATGGAGGTGGCACAATAGAGATACATTTATGACACCTGCTGAGGATCTGGCTCTGGAAGCCTGACATGTCTCCAGACACCTCTATCCTTCTAACAGCAGGAGAGCAGCAGAAGGAAAACACAGACATGATACAATCATACAGGTCAAAGAAATGGGCCTGTGACTGTAGGCAGCTCTGACTGCAATGGGGGTGCAGAAGGTTTGCATCCCCTGCTCAGCTGAGCCATAGTGGTAAAAGTCTAGTGGCAGCGTGGGATGAAACATATAAACCTTTTGGCAAAGAGGACAGACCTTTGTGTTTGTCTATACATATGAGCCTGCATGAGGGAGTGTGTGTGTGTGTGTGTGTGTGTGTGTGCGCGCGCGCGCGCGTGTGTGTGTCTGTATGCATGTCTCAAGCAGATTAGCTGTGTCAGGATGTCTGTTGCCCAGATTAGACAACATAGGCATTGCCCCTTGTCCCATGGGGTCAGGACTTTGCCACTCCCAAGGCTTCAGGGGGTGATCTTGTGAGACAGCTGCAAACACAGGAACCCAGGGTTCCCTGCTTGCAGATGGGCACTTGGGGAACCCACTGCCAGGGGATTCCCAGAACGCCTCCGCAAATGGAGGAACCCAGGCAGGTGCTTCAGGGGCCCAATCGTGCATGCTGCTGAAATGGGAATTGCTGAGTGCACAAGACCGAGCCCCTGTAATTTTGGGAGTGCCTGCCCTAGGTGACTAGAGAGCACAAACAGCTCCAGGCTGCCTGTACTTTTCCACCATAAAACAGGGAGACATCTGCCACAAAAAAGTGGCACAAATGCATACCAGTTATTGTCGAAGCCACAGTTTTGGGCACTTGTGGTGTGACAAGGGGAGCAGATCCCTGTTTACTTTGCCTCTGTGCTGCCATAAAATGTTTTATGGCAGCACAAATGTGATGCTTGTTTCCAGCCTGAGTATATTTGTGTGTTCTTCTGCATCTGCATGCGTGCCTGCATGTGCGTGGGGGGAGAAGGAGGGTGAACGGCAGCCGCCTCTGTGCATCTGTGGTCTTTGGGGATGAATTTCAGAAGCAAACAGACTAGGATTGTAGCCACATTTGTTCTGTGAAAATCTCTTGCTGACGGAGCCATTTAAAGAACACAGAAGAGACCAACTTGTTCCTAAGCAGAGCTTGAGCGGATGGGGACATGCAGTATTGCCAGCCACAAGCATTTGAAACCCATGAGTCAGATTCCCCCTTCCCTGGAATCCTCAGCGTGGCTGGCTTTGAAACCATGAGGCTTAAGGAAAAAACATTTGGCATTCGCTATCTTTACCTTCTGCTTTCCTTGCCTTTTGGGCATGTGCAGTTCACGTGTATAAACTGTTCCCCCCAGCCATGGGGCTCCGAAGTTTTGGGTTTGGGTTTTTTTTACAGAAAAACTGCAATTCTTCAATCACCACATGACTTTTGGAGCTGGAGCTCTATGAAAATCCCGAAGTACTGCAAGGCTCATGACAACATTGCAAGTGATTAGGGGTGGAGCAATACCATGGCTTTCAAAGCACGATTACTAGCATGTCTGTGCAAACAAGACTGAGAAGACTAAAATGCCTATATCCCACAACAGTCCAAAAGTGTGTTCTGTCAGATGCCAAAAAACATGTATGCTTAAAAAATCATATATGCTAAAAAACCCACTGGTGACTCAGGCTCAGCCCTGTCTCAGCACTAACAGCTGCACCAGCCAAATCATCTGGCCCCACCTCCTACGGCATCCTCTTTGCCTGCCACTGGCCTAGGAAGAGGAATGAGAAAAGGGACACAACTTCAAACCCCGCTCTGTGCCACCACTTCACACTGCCTCCTTGACCCACAGGACACCCCTTGCTGCCATTTTGGAATTTGGGAGCCATTTGGAAAAAACAACAGTACATTTGGCAAACATCTGTGAGCCTAAATATGCTTGAGTGATCCTATCCATTTTCAGTGTGTTGCCAGCCATTGTGTGGGACCTTTTTCCAGTGTCACAGAGGTCCTACAGTGCGGGGGTGGGGCTCTGGTGATATTCCCAGCCCTGGGTCACCTCAAATCTAACAAGCCCAGCCTTCAGCATTTTTCCCTCCCCCAGGGTATGACTAGGTGCACATCCCTGTTGTTCTCTGATTCTCCTCACTAATAAACTCCCCTTAGTTGCTGGGCATGGCACCGACGTGGTGGTGGGCCTCTTTTTGACTGGGGGTGGGAAATGCATGATTCTGCTGACAAATAACCTCAGTAATCTGCTGCCTGTTGCTGAGATCATAATCATGAAGCACTAGGATGACAACGGATCAAAGTCCTTTGTCCCTATCATCCTTAGAGGTTGATGCTGAACACATTGTGACACTCATAGTGATGGGGCAGGTGAGAGGTGGAAACGATCACCTGAAGGATCAGGAACTAGTGGCTGAGTGAGACTGGATGGGTCTGTCCCTGCTCTGTAGCCAGGAGAGGGACGCCCATGTTCCACAGAGACCTTTGTTTTCTGAAGTCTGAAGGACCCCCACCATGCTTTGAAGGAAACACACAAACATACACAATCTAGGATTTGCCTGCCAGGTTCCTACTTCTTCCTCAGAGAAGGTACTCTGTGTTAGCTCAAGCCAGGCTAGGTGTCAACCTATACCATTTATGGAAACATCTGAGCTCAAGGGCTGGAGGAAGGAAGGCACTAATTGAAGATTAGGAAATGTGGGCTCTGTACCAGATTTGGGGCAAGTTCTTCATTGAGATGGCGGCATTAACAGAGTGATAGGGAATTGAGTACATAACTCCTACTCAGTTTTAATGGGATTGGGTTACAATACTTAATTTCCCTGGGCTCTTCACTCCGTAAAATGGATATAATAGTACTGTTATCTGTCACATCTGTGTAATCTTTCTGGCAAGGTCTACCTTCCCATACACAAAAACTGGGGCTCTAATCTCAGTTGGGACCTTGAATTGGTACCACTAGATGACAACCCTGGAAACTTTATAAACCAAGGATCTTGCTGTGCACTTTTGCAAACCCTTCTAGCCAATGCTGGCCTGAGCACACAGGGGAATGTGAGGATGGCAGTCTCCTCTTTTTTGTATGTATGCAGAGATCAAGTGTATGCTGCCTTCTCTTTGCTTTGTGCAAAGAATATAATACAAAGGGAACACACACACACACACACACACACACACGTATGTGCACGCAAAAAAAGTGTTTGACAAATCTGAGAGATGGTTCTGGCTCATTGTTCATGTTCCCTCATTTCTAAAATAGACTCAGAGTAAGGACGTTGCCTACCAGCTAGCTCCAGGTTAGCGACAAAGTTCCCCTTCTAAATGAGACCCAGAGCAGGGGGTTCCCTGCTGGCTAAAGCCATGATGCAGATAAGTTCCTCCTTCTAAAGGAGCCAGAGATCAGAGTACCCCCTGCTAGCTCACACCAGGTTAGTGAAGATCCAATCTGAATAATTTTTCCTCAGCTCAGTGTAAAAAAGATGCCTGAATCATCCTGATTTTTTTCATTAGGAAACTAAATTCTGTTCTGCACTGAAAGATCCCTTTGTTCTCTCCAGAGGACTGACATGCTGGGAAATTGCCTAAGCCCAGTCAGCTCTGATGTTTGCTGTCTCACGCGTTGCCTGTATCAAACTGACAGTTCACAGATTTTAGTCTAGGATTTTATATGTACAGTACAAGCTGAAACCTGCTCCTGTCTTTTTCGACTGTCCTGGAGAGAGAGCAAGGAAGCAGGCTGAGTTGTGGAGCAGAGCACGATGTTGTGACTGTAATAGAGACATCTCACAAAGCACAGTTGTTTGAGGGCACTGTCACTTGCCCTCTGACAGCGAGTGAAGAGCTCTTGTCTGCCCAAAATCCCCAGTATCGGACAGAGGGGGGAATCTAACTCTCAGTGCAATCAATGGGCAGCCACTTCTGCCTACAATCAACATAACATAAACCTTCCAGAGAAATGACCTTGTTTCATGATGGAGTAATATCCTAAAGATGATAGGTCACCCTAAACAAGAATCTTTCTTAACAGTACCAGTATTTCCCAAGGAGTTGTCCCAATATTACACATATTGTGGAGATCTCCCTAGAGCTCTTAGTGATGATGACATTCTTGAGAAATACCTTCCCTCCCGACATCCCTCCACTCTGTGAAAGGGGTGGAGTCTTCCTCTTTCTATCCAGAAAGGTGTGTATATCCCTAAGACTTCTATGAAGACTTATGGAACTGCATGGTAATACCAGATAATTGGTTAAAGAGATTTCTACCAAGCTTATAGCACCACAGCCAAGTCCATCATTGAGTATCATGACAGATCATTGAACTTTATACTTTCTTCAACAGTGTTATCCAACTCCCATACCAGGGGTAAAACTTCACCTACCCAAGTCAGATGATGTCAGGATGCAGGCTGATTGGCTGCCAGAGGCTCAGTGGGTATCGATCTTTCCTTTTCTTTCCAATCCTGCACTGAGAAAGAAATAACACATGAATTATAGCTTGTCTAGTATTTAAAACCAGCAAGAAACACTGTTTCTGTACTAACAGCAAAATTAGTTTGGAAAGACAACCAACAGGATAACTGAAAAGCTTCTGAATAACTTTTCCTCCCAAAACTTGAGTCCAGTGGTGCATAACCTTCATCCAGACTGACATGCGAAAGCCATAAATGGGACCATATGAGAGAAAAAAAGTACAGAAATACCAAGGACTGGGAGAGTTTATGGGGTAGAAAATAGGCAAATATATCACAATTATGTCTGTCCCACGTGACTGCTAAAAGAACCCACCAAAATCAATTACATAATAGAAGTAGTTTTCTAATGAAGGAGGAACAGAATTGGGACCATCTAAGCAAAGTCTCTCCTTGTGTTGCTACACTGATTTTAATGGAGTTATACCTACGGTAGGTGTGGGAATATTTTTGGGTGTCCCACTATGGTAGGTAGTTTTCCATTAAGAAAAATGCCTTGTCTTGTTCACTGTATTTAAACAATAGGTATCATCCTTCCTTTAGGACAGTGGTCTCCAACCTTTTTGAAGTAAAGAGCAATCCAGGATCTACCATACACCCTGCCCCCAGCAAGTCAGTCTGGGGGAGGCACACTGAGGCCCCCGCAGTGAGGGCGGGAGTGGGGCAGGGGTGAGTGGCGCCAGCTGAGGGAGGGTCAGAGGCATGCGGGGGGGCTCCCACCGCTGCCCAGACCCCGGTGGAGGCCCAGGGGGCATGTGGCCCCCTGATTTGTGTGCAGGATGAGATGGCTGCTACTGCGAACTGGACTAGATGCCCCAGGCTTTGCCTCGAGCAGAGGGCACAACTCAGCCCAGTGTCCCGCTGCCATCCCACTGCTCGTACATCTCGCTGCTCCTGGACTGTGTCCCAGCTGCTCCCCATACACGTTCTGCCACTCCCGATCACAGAGCCTCTGGCAGTCAATCTCAGACTAAGATCAACTGTCAGGGGCTCCTCGGTTGACCAGTCAATCAGGATCAACTGGTTGGTGACCAATGCTTTAGCGAATTTGCACATGGATCTTATCAGAAACAAAGTTATGGCTTCTTTCCCATAGAAAACACTGAAGCAAAGAGGATATTCTCCTTACTCTGATAGCCACGGGCTAACGCAAACTATTCCATCTTGCAAACAGTAGGAGGAGGAGAGGTTGCTTTTACCCTGTACAGTATCCCAAACCACAAGAAACCTGCCTGCCTACAAGCTCTGTTACACATGTGAGATGACTCTGGTTCACCAAGACCGACAAATCACCCCAGAAAATGTGGGCCGAACTGTGGGTCTGCACTGAAACCAGGTTCAGCTCAACGGTGGTTTCAATTGAGTATAATTCTGAATTTATATAAACCCTAATTTTGGCAATGTGCAATGCCAGGTGACAAAATGACAGGCTGATGTGAAACCCCAGGAGCTGGAAGTCTGAGAGAGACAGGAATAAATCCTTGACTACAGTCAAAGTGTACACAGTTCCAGTAAGGTGTTTACATATCCAAGTGCCTGAAAGCTCTGAATCTGAGCAGAGTATTCATCTGAGCAGGAATCTATGGTTGAGGGAGAGAGTTGATTTAAATTCTGGGATGCTCTGAGCACTAAGTACAACTGATCTGGAGCCAGTATGATACAACCTAAAAGTCGGAACAAACCTGAATCCCCAACAAGGCGTTTTATACACCTTATGCTTAAATTTGGACGCAGCTTCCCAAGATTACTTCTTGTATTCACTTACCCTTGCACTTCCTGATCAGATACACCACAACTTGTGTCAAAACCTGAAGTTGCGGTGCACCTGGGAGTTACCTGACATGACACAGGAAAGTTTGCCTGAGAGGTCTGACTATGCTCAGGGTTATCCTGACAAACAACTGAAACACCAAACCTCCTGGTGTTCATGCAGCACTGTTATAAGCACATTCCAAACTTTGTGGTGCTGCAACCTTTGCTATAGGACTCTTCCAGGCCCTATGGCCAGAACCTATTTCTATGTGTGAACTTCATTAAAGTACTGACCTGAATAGGTCTGATCAGTTCATCAGCCAAATCTGTGGGTGATGGGTAGAGGGGGGTAAAGCAATAGGGGTCACGCTGGATACTTTTGTGATACCTGCAGGAAGTCTGCTCACAACATCAGTCCTTATCCTTCCATGAAAACCCTGACCCATTGCCCCACTGCTAACATGCTTTAGTATACACATTTTCCCACATCCAGAGGCATAAGAGAGTAGGTCCACACCCAGGGCAGCCATGTGGAGCCTGTGGCAGTGCCAGCTCTTGTGGTAGAGACTGCAGTGGTGTGATCAGCTGTTGCTGTGGCAATGGCTACTTGTGTTCCTGCCCCTCCCCTTCAAGGTAGCAAAAGAGACTGCACAGATATGCCTCACTCCTCAAGACCTACATTTACATATAAGCATCTACAGTAAATGAAAGGGGTGGGGGGCACAAATGTCTCAGTGAACACAGTCTCCCAGCATGATGAAATCCCTGTGCATCAGCTACTGAACCAACATTATCTGGAACCTTAAAGACACATTGGTGGAGAGAGATAAATTGAAGCACAGCTTGTGTGACTCTCCTTAAATCCCATGGAGTGCGCTAATCCCAATTCAGAGCTGCAGACAGATGGCCTATCAAGGCTGTGGCATGGAGCTTTTAGTCACAGGTGATAAACTCTCAACCCCAGCAGCACTGAATGGGTCTGCTTTGGCTCCTGACTGGGGTTTTATCTTTTCTGAAATATGGACAAGGTGAAAAGGGAAGGGGAGAAAGGGGGCAAGAGAGGAGAAATTAAAGGGTGACGTAAGGTGCCAAATTGGGAAGAAAGCTAAAGAAGAGAGGGAAGAACAGGGTGTGGAGGGAAAGCATGGAAAGAAGCAAGGAGGAGGTGAGGGGAAAATATGCTCAGAGGGAACACCGACAGGAAGGAATCCACTGGAACAGGTGGGAATGGAAGGGAGTGGAGGGGGAGAAGAAACCGCACAGCACATCTGGCAGAGATGTCCTTCTTGCACTTGAACAACACAATCCCCTGCACAATCTTCCAACTCTCTCCACAAAGCAGTGCTCCCAGGCCTTGCTATACCCAGCTTTCCTCCTTCCCTGAGGACTTTTCTGAGATGCCTCCTTTTAACCTGGCAGCAGAGCATTAAAACTCCCAGACACGCAAATGGGCCTTTCCTTCTTCTCTAATGCCCAATTTGCAGCTGTTAAACCAAGCATGGGGAGGAAAACGCTGCCATTCCATGGAAAATAATGTGGGGTGAGGCCTGATCCTGTCTCATGCCCGGCCTGTGCTCAGCAGAGGCATAGCAGGCAAGGGAAAACGGTGGGGTGGAAGGGCTCAGGCCTTATAAGCCTTCTACCAACCATTTTGGGCCCTATCAGGGCCTGTTCAGGATGTAAACCTGAGCAGCTCCAGAGTTGCCCTAACTTGTACTCTTGCTTCTCTGGTTCCCTATGAAGCACAGATTAGTTCCAGTGCAGCAGAGATGTCTCCCAGACCTTCTCCATTCCCAGCAGGTACAATATTGTCCAGGAGCAGGGGAGCTGCCTTGCTCTGGGGATGTTCTCTTGAGGCTGTTTCTATCTCTTGTGTCCCTGAAACATCTGCTGTAGGGCTAGAAAGGACTGGGCCTCATGTGTAAATGGAGAAACTGTGGAGACGTGTGAAGTGAACAGACTCAGCAAGCTGACAAAGCAAAAAGAGATGTGCTAATGATCCTTCCACGAACTCAGCCCTGGAAGTCTTTGGTTTGGGTCCAGGTGAGAACCAAGATCAAGTCCTGTGTGAAATCTGTAGTTCCGGTTCAGTAAATGACTGCATAAACAAAGGCATTATCTCCATCCTGCTCTCCTGAGTTTCACCCCCATTACAGCTTTTACTTTAATTGCCTGATATCATCTGCCAAGGCAGAAGGCAGCCCCTCCTGCTAGTTTAAAAAAAAATCTTTATGGTACGCTCATGATTTTATGAGATTCTGGAGAACAGAACCCAGGCTGGGTGCCAGGTGCCTCACGGGACAAATCTGGGAAGGCTGGAGACTCCAGCTTTCTAGACCCTGCCCTCAAGGTGGGCTGGGGAAGGGAGTCCCTTAAAATGGATTTTTCGAGGAAATCCCTTCCCATGAAAATGCTGAAAAATGCTGTGATTTGAGACATTTTGCCTTGGTTAAGAACATTGTTTTTCCCATAAATGTGAATTTTTTTACAGGAAAGGATCTCCATTGCCCAGACAGCTCTAAAGGACAACTGAGAAGCTGCAGCCAGAGACTTTCACTACTAGGGAGTGGGTTGAGGCCTAGCCCAGGCTGCCAGGCACCAAACATTACCATCTGATGCAGGATGCTTGCCTGCATAGTAGCCACAGCACAGACACTAGAAATCCACATGCCACCTTCAGGCTGGTACACTTGGCAGAGTGGGACCATGAAGTGAGGGTCGGAAGACTGAACACTCTTCTCCACAGACATGACAGCCTAAGCTCAGAGGCAGGGATATAGCTTTGCTACTTTTATTGTAGCAGCTTCTAGGACTGTCAATCCAGCCCCTTTTAACAGGACTGAATTCAAGAATGAGGACTGGCAAAGACAGGAAGACAGTCTCGCCATAGATGATCTTCAGAGAAAGTTCCTAGCTAAACACCCCTTCCTCCCCCTCCATCAGACTAAGTTTAGGACTTTTGGCAAGAGCTACCAGAATGAATTGATAGCCATGTGCATTTAATCGGAGGAGGTGACCTCCTGAACATGGGGCTGGCCCATACTCCTATAATCACTAAGACAAGCGTGAGAACAAGGAGTGGGAGTTGTCTCCTTAGAGCAATCCAAACAGGAAGCATCTTGCAATAACACTTGCAAAACCCACTCTGTCGCTTTTCTCCATTCTAAGCGCTCCCAGGATTTCAATAAATGCCACAATGCAATAACACAAGATTAGCAACCAAAACTAAAGCAGAAAAGCTCTGTGCAGTCTCCAGGATGGCAGGTCATAAATGTGAAATCTGCAGAACACACATTATAGTGCCTTTGCATAACAAAACCAGCAAGAACTACTGGAGTTTCTACTCCTCAGGAGAGACATACAACTCCATTCGCTCTTCTGTCTTGTGGGGATTGTATCCCCATTCTCACCAACATCCAAAATTACACTGAAACTTTGTCTTGTATCTGGATAAAGCAAAGGACATCACAGGCTCTATCTCTTTCATGCTCTTCCTGCTGCTGCCAGTGTCTACGTAGTACAGGCACCAGAGCAGGAAAGGTGTTTTCCTGAGAAGCTGCAATGCTGAAGTATGCAGGATAGAGTGAGTTCTGGTGCGACAAGGAAGCTGCATCCATGCTGCCCTGCATGGGGCTGTTAAAATTCATGCAGGGAGAAGAGACCCATTGGCTGGGTCTGTCCCTATTGTCTGCAAATGTTTCCAGACCTTAAATGCCACTACCATGATGCAGCTTGTGCATGTGTTTTCTTGGTCTTTCCTTGGCTATTAAGAAAGAGCCTTCTGCTCTCCAGCCTAGTGCCCTTCTCTCAGGGATCTCAAAACAAGATGTGAACAGAAATGTATGGAGCGGTGGCAAACACTGCTGCTTCATTTGTGCACTTTGTATGCTCACTTTTATTTAGCATAGGAGCTGCCCAAGGGTGTTGATCAGGGTTACAATTTCTAATGTGGCATGTCCTCTTGGATGCCTGAAGTGTCCAAGCTGAGATACGGCCCACCTGATTTCCAGGGACATGGAGCCCCTGCAGTTCTTCAACACTCCAAATAGGGTTTTGGGTGCTTGCCTTGAAGTCCTTGACTGGAATCTCAAAATGTGCCACCCAAAAACTAAGGCATCTCACGTAAGTGGGAAATACCATGGGCAGGCAGAACACACCTATAAGAGGGATGTGCCCCCATTCTACATGGGGAACAAAGGCATGGGGCAGGGACATGACCTGCCCAAGAATGTATGGTAAAATGAAGAGAGCTTTTCTTTAGGTTGGCAAAATCTATTTTGCAGCTAAATTGTCAATGACTTCTTTCTTTTATAGACATTTTATTGACTTAGCTTCTTTGTGTACTCTCATATATTTAGCAAGTTTTAAAATATGGTTCCAGGAGACATTTTAAAGCCCAAATTATTCACTCAACAGGCTGCTTTAGTGCTTTACTACTATGCAAATGGGTGGGGAAACTTATGGGGTCTCATTGCAGTTCAGAGTACAAAGATGCTTTTGGGCAGATCTCATAATGACTCCAAAATCTACCATAATCGCCCAGCCAAGTCAAACCTGGAATAAACCAAAGGGCCTTCTGTAGAGTCTTGTGACCTGCATGACTATATCTAAAAGGAAATCAAGGTTATTTTATATCTGTGGGAGTCTGGGGAAAGGACTTAAAAACTGGGAAACAACTCATTTATTTGTTTAGGGTTTTTTTTTCACTTTTACATTCCAATAATTTTCGTGGGCTAAGAAAAAAAAAATGATCCAGCTCTTAGAGGGAAAAAAACCCAACCTGTTTTGTGGGCTGGGATCTGCATTTCAATCTTCCACCCACATCAAACATTTTAAATCCCTTTTATACTGAAAGGCTATTTCCTATAACACAAGGAACAGGGTGTGTGTGGGGAGTGTAATGGAAAGGCAGGGCTGTTCTCATCTGGGAATGCCATGCCAGCACTCCTACATAAGTCCCAGCAAATGTTCCCACTGAGAGGTACTGGAATAAGAGGAACCGGGATCCTTTTGACAACACTCCTCCAAACGTTCCCTGATGACTCCTGCTGGGAGAGGCTGTGAGTGCCTTCCCTGGCTGCTTCCTTAGCCTTACCCTCACATTTTCTGTTCCATTTCCTATTGCAACTCCTGCTGGACTTTGACAGCACAGGGATTCCCTTTTGCCCGCATGTGCTGAAGCAGCAGAAACACCTCACAGGAGAAATGAGCTCTCAGAGAAGTGAGAAGCTCTGGTGAAAGCACTGTGCTTGAAAAGGCACAGCAGAAGCCTTGGCATTAGCCCTTCCTGCTGGAGTTGGGGGTGTATGGAGGAACCTTACCACAGGCTTAGACCATGCTACATCTGCAACATGTTAAGCAGTGTTAAAGTTAGAATGTGCTGTGAGCAGCTGCATGTTTATGGGTTAATACCATTTCTTGCCTGCACAGCTCTGATTTGTCACTAGAAAAGAGGTTTTCAGCCTTCTTGGACTCGAGGCACCCTTCATAACTTCTGTGAATGGAGTGGCACCCCATTTAAAAAAACTAATATATATATTACAGTGCTTTCACTTTGCAGAAAGGGTGGGCAGTAGGGATAGCGGTAGTTCAGACAGGGACAGACCTGAGCCTGTATTTATCTACTTAGCTTATCTCCTCATACTTTGTGGAAGCCTTTGAAGGATCTGGTGGCAGCCCAGGTACCCCAGCACCTGGGCTGAGAATCCCTGCACTAGAGGGCTGGCGCAGGACACCTGGGCTCTATCCCTGTCCTGGGTGGGAGAGGCTAGAACCAGTGCATTCTGGGGTGCTGGAGGACTTCATATTGCTCATTTTGGCCATTTGTACACACCACCAAATTGGCCTTTAAAGCAGTTTAATGCTGTTTTCCACCGCTTTAATGGCACGGTTGTTTACACATGTCGGCGGTGTAATGCACGTTAAATGACTTTGGGATGCAGCAAAATAAAACATGTCCCAGGTGTTTTAGTTTGCTACCTTACAGCCATGGAGAGAAGCACCGGGCCTCGTGCAGCTCAGGGGCCGTGCAGCAGCTTGTGCAGGCAGCCCAGTGGCAGCTCATGCAAGCAGGCTCCATTGAAGGAAAAAAAAAAGCAGAGAGCCTGATCTTTTTTTTTTCCCTCCCCAGAGCCTGCCTGAGCTGCATGGGGGCCCAGTGCTTCCCTCTGTGGCTGCAGTGCTCTGTGGGACTGCCCAGGCCGGGTGCCTGTGAGCGGGTGCCACCTGCGGGGCACCACCACAGAGGGAAGTACCAGCCCCGGCACCTCTTGCAGCTCACAGACTGCCCCGCCTGCCAGCAGCTCGCTCTCCCCTCCCCACCGCTGGAGAGGCAGGTAAGGATCAGAAGCAACCCTTGTGTACACACCACAGGGGTTTACTTCACCCTAAACTGAAGCGGTGTTTTAAAAAAACACCACTTCAATTTAGGGAGAATTAAACCGAAGTAAGCCTCCGTGGCATGTACAAATGGCCATAATCTCCACGAAGCCGACTGAAGTTATGCTAACATGTGCTAGGTAGCATGGCCCAGAGTTAATCCTCACCTGAAGTGGTGTGATTTTAAGATGCTCAGAGGGCATTTAGTACAAGTTAATGAGCTTTAATGTATGGATGCTCACTTTTTTAAGATCCCTCGGTATGGTCTCAGTCTAACATGCAACTTCACCCCAACTCCTCTGGAAGGGAGGAGATAAAAAAGACAAATCTCCTGGACGGTTACGACTAAAAATACAGGCTCTTCATTTTAAAGCTTTGCCTGGAACTTGGACCATGCAAACCCTCTCTCATGTCCTGTGACCACTTCAGGGGCACCTATCTAGTAGCCTAAACAAATGACGAACTGAAAAGAACAAAGACTATCTGGTCATTCCCTCAAACTCAGCTGAAGCACTGCAGATAACTAACTGTCTCTAGGCCTCAATTTTCTACCTTAAGCCACTCTAAAAACTCATTGGCTTAAAGTCATGCTTGTTGTGCTAGCTGACTTTTGCCAGGGCATCCCCAACTCCCTCATCTCACTCAGTCCCTAACCAGAGGAGCCAGTTTAAAGCTCCTTTATTAACCATGCCTGGCTTGCCCAACACTTGCCTTGTCATGCAAGGGGTGGTGCCCTGATTTACCCCTTAGAGACGGTTTGACTTGAAGCTGCTGCATAAAAGGAGGTGATAGCTGCTCATTCTGCTAACAACATGTATCGTTTTTGTGGCTTTGGTGGGACAGGCATAGAGCTGTTGGTTTCATTTTGTTTTAAAGAAAGGCTTGAGAAGAACAGCTCCATTATTCCCCGGAAAGACTATAGCCCAAACAGCTTGTTTTCCAAGTAACCCAAAAAAAAAAAAATAGAAACAAATTCCTTTCCCAATTATTCCATTGCCCCAGTTCTCAGCTAGTCCTGCATGTGGGGCAGTAATAGAGGGGTGGGTGCAAAAGTCGCTTCAAGACACCTCTGTACTCCCAGCTTTCTGGGGCAATTAAAGGCCAATTCAGCTCCCAGGTCCCTCCAGAGAGAAGAGCTATAATGAAGCATGTTTCCCATTATACCTTCTCTACCTCTCATCCTTCTCTTGGATCCTCGTCCCTTCTCCATTCTCAGCACCTGTTACACTGAGGGGGAGCCAAGGAGCAGCTCTATGCCAGACAGAAAGCCCCCTGAAGAGGGGCAATTATGAGGGTGCCACGTTCCCTGAAATGAGGACCCAGAAATGGTGGCCAGCTAATGAAGCAAGTGTGGAGCAAGGGGATGGGAAGTGGGAAGACCTGGAAAGCGAAGAACTGAGGCTAAAAAAACGATGGCTGTAGAGGGGAGTGAGAGAAGGATGGAGCAAGCGAGGACAAACAAAGAGGGAGAGGGCTAGGGAGAAAAGTCCGAGCGAGCACGTGCAAGCCCGTGCTCTCTCCCAGCCCTGGCATTGCTCACAGCTTCACTAATTTGTTTGCAAAGGAGAAAATGAAAGAGGCTGAGCCAAGTTCTTCCCTCGGGCTCAGAAACAAGCAGGCTCTTGGGTCTGGCGGTGTGCACACAGGCACTCATGCAGAAAGGCACTCATCCTGGCAGGGTCTGCCCTGTGCCAAGATTTGTCAGGGAAGAGTGTTGCTCACAGGCCTCAGTTCTCATCAGATGAGCCCTTTGGAAACAATACCTTCCCAGCACTCTTTCATTCTCTGAACCCCTTAGCTGCTGAACAGCTTCCCTGCTGTGGCTTCTTCCCCGACTGCTCCTGCCAGAGACCTGCTGCTGAGCAGAGGCTGAAACCCAGACACTGCCACTGCCTGTTGATGCTGCCAGCCTGGCTAGGGACAGAAGTTACACATAAACCGGTTAAGTGATCAGAAACTGGTTTAAACCTGTAACAGAACAGAAGCTCAGTGCACATAAACTAGTTTCAAAATGGCTGAAACTGGTTTAAGATAAACCAGGTTAAATTTAGTGTCAGAATTAACTGATTTGGGTCAAACCAGTTTATGAAACTTGCCCCAGACCCCTTCTTGGTTCAAATTAAATCACAGTCCCCAAGCATCCCACATGCTTTGCAGCCCTGAATTGGGCTGTGCTGCCTGCTCCAGAGAGCAGGGCTGGCCCTACCCCTTTCTTCCCTAGCTGGAGCAGTGAGAGCTGACTGACAAGGCCCTGGAGATTGGGGGGGTAAGCCCGGCTGTGGATGCAGCCCAGTCTGTACATTAGCAAAACCCTGAGCCAGGTCACCACCTTCCCAACCTGCTTCCATGAACTATCCTCCCTTGTCCGTATTCTGAACTACCTCTGAACACTTTGGAGGCAGCCCTGCATTCCCCCTCAGTTAATAACTGGTACCCCCTGCAGCTGTCCCAGACCTAAGCAGAGAGAGCTCCACCAATTCTAAACCATGTTGTGGCTTTAGAAAGTTATGTGACCGTCAGTAGAAAAACACTGAGCAACTGGCTCATCCCATGTCTGTGGATGCTCTGAATTTAGGGATCCCCAGACACATAAGTGAGGTCTCCCAGGATTTGATCCAAGGCTTTGGAACCCATAAGAAGGAGCTTCTGCTACTCCTAGACACCCTATACCCCAAAGAAAATCATGCTTCTTGTGCCAATCAGTCTCTGTGGGCTGTACAAGGGATGCAACTGCCAGTCTGCAGAGGTAAAAGCTGGTACAGTTTCTTAGGTCATTTGGGGTCCCACAATGCCATGTCCCACAAAAGTTTCCACTGCTCTAGAGGTTCCCCCTCCTACCCAACACTTTCAACTGCTAGTAGGGCCATCACTGCTCTAGATATCCACACAACATCCAGAGGATAGCTATGTGACATGTCAGCAAGGCCCATCTGCTCTTCAGAGACCCTTAAAGCCATTCTCCACCATTCCCACAGAAACCCACATGGCCATTCTACCCCAGAGAAAGTCATCTCTCTCTGCCCACCTGGTGGCTCTTACCATCCTAAGGCACCTTAAACCCTATGGGGGCTGTATAACAATCTATGCACAGGATGCCCCCTACCTTTGCAGAGAGCACAGGCCATCACTAATAGGCCCCAGAGCCCTATAAGTTGCTCCAGTCATTTAGAGACTGCCACAATCACATTCCCCTATAGCCAAATGTAATCAACCCTCCAGAAACCATCACAATCAAAGTTTGCCCTCTGGGACAACCGCTACTTGTCAAAAGATCTTCTGTGATCACCTCCATCTCTCCGAAGTCCACCACCACCACCACCGGACTTCAGCCTCAGCATGAGCTACCTTCCATCTCCTCACTGTCTTGCACAGCTCTGACACTGGGGCTACGCTGATCCTCTCCTCATGATCCTCCATCAAAGGTGGAGACCCTTTCCTGGAGTTGACACATCACACAGATCTCCAGATGGGGTATGTGGTACTGTATTACACAAGGTATGCATTAGGTGTATCCACTTGGATCAATGCTCAGCATGGTCTATCCCAGGCTCTGGAGAGAGGTCCAGCTGTGACTCACTAAGGAAGACATGAGGCTTTAAGATAACAAGGATCCAAGAACAGAACAGATTTCTTATAAAGGTGTGGGCAGGGGCAGGGTGCAACAGAAAAAAAGAAAAACAGGACCCCTCCCCTTGCATCCCAAAGAAAAACAATTTCCCATATCTCATGCCTAGTCCTCTGTAAGGAGGATCAGTGCAACCCACTATAACTGCACCATTGTTCCATTTTTAATTAATGAAAGCAAAAACTAATCATTGAATTAAACTTCTCATTACTCCAGCTGAATGCCCGCTAAGTAAATTTAATTACTGTACGGATTGGGTCTCTCCCTGCCTGTTTCATTAGCTGCTGATAAAGATGGGAACAGTAGAAAGGAGAATGGGAGACAGAAACAATAAAAGGAGAAGAGAGGTAAATGATTCAGCAAAAGGAGACTCTCAGTACTGTCGAGGACTGGACACACTGGTTGGGGAAGGAGCCTCTCACTTCCTTCCAGACAAACTGGAATCCATCCCCTGAAGGATCTAGACACATCTTCTTCTTCCTCAAACTACCTCCTTCTCATGGGAGAGCTCCAAATTCACCTTGCTTCATCCCATCCATAACAGGTAGGGCAGACCCTCTGGGGTGTGAATCCTGGCAGCTCCCTAGCCCTGTTTCATGTCTGTAGTGAATGGCTGAGATACTTACTCCTCCTCTGGGTCCAGTGGGGGGAGGGATGGCTAGCAGGTCTCTCCCCACCAAATGCCCATCGGAAGTTTTCTGGAGGGCTAGAGGCTTGGGAATACCCTACCAGCCCTCTGAAGACAGACCTGGAACTGCACTGCAGCTAGCTTGCTTTTGGGCCCATGCAGACAGAGCCACATCACAGCAGCACCCTCACCATAGGAAGATGGGATGAGACACCTGGCTGAGCATCATTTCTCCACCCTGGAGAAGTAGAGGCCACTTTTGCAGCCCTAAAATTACCCCCTTTTATCCTTGATAAGCCCTCTCCCATTCTTCTCTCCTGAGATTACAAGAACCTAGTCTGAAACATCTAATTCCTACCAGCTCAGTTGACTAGGAATTAATGCCTGGGTACAGGATCAAGATTGCTAACATGGGCCTCTTGATGGGTGACAGACAAGAGCAGCTTCTTAGGCTCAGCCTGACTGTGCCCTTCACTTTGGCAAGAGCTTGCTCCCGCTTAGAAGTAGCAGCACATTCACTGCAAACCCATGGTCCAGGCTGGGACAAGGTCCCTCTCCAAAGCTTGTTAGCTTGGAAGGCAGAGTTGAGGTTTGCCACAGCAGGTGCAGGGGTCTACAAGTCAATATGCCATCCCTCAAGAAGGAGCCTGTGCTAAGGGAAGTGAACAGCATACATTGAAACAGATGTCCTGCATATGGTGTTTGATCATGTATGCAGAATACTGAGACAACTGGCCAATTTCATTGTATTTTAATGCTGCCTGCTGCACAGTTCTGAATGCCAGGAGTTCGGGGGTGAGCGGCTCAGCCTGGAGTGAGTTGTGTGTAACTCCTCCTAAACAAGTGGTGATGAACACGCGTCAGCATCCCCCGCACTCCAGCACAGATTTTGTTTATGCCACGCTTCTGAGGCCTTTTTCTCTTTCACTCTTCCTTGGATTCCCCCCTCCTCTCCTTTGCAACAGATGAGTGAAGAAACTGAAGAGTCACTAAGAGGGAGAGGAGGTGACTGACACGCACCTGCTAAGGACAGCGTCATGCCAAGGTAGCGGTTGCTATGAGGGGAAAAGAATCTTGTTAGGGGAAATCCATGATGGCCTTCACAGGAGAAATGTGGATAAAGTTCTATCTCAGGATGGGCTGTGAGGGACAGGAGTTGCATGGAGTCAAAGGTCAGGCTCTTTTCTCCTGTTAAGCACCCCAGATGCTGGGGTGGCCTAATGGAGATCCTGGCCAAAGATTGCATCCAATAGCTAAGAAGGACACTACTTATCAGACCACACTGGGTTGTCCCATTTTCACTACTTGGATGCAGCAGGGAAAGAAGAGACAATGTCAGATACAGGTCCTCTACAGGACATATTTTGGTAGCAGAGGCCATCTTTGAATGCGGTAGAAACATGCTTTGGGGGCATCAGAGTGTCCAAATGGCAACACTCTAAAAGCAAAAGACATTTTGGAATGAAGGACTGCTTTCTTGATCCCATGAGCTCACTGTATTCTCTGATGCAAGCCCAAATCTGGATGTTCCCTTCCTTAGGAAGGGGTTGGCTTCCTTTACATGAGCAGGCAAAGCAGACCCATTAATTAATTATCTTTCTCTGTTCTTTGAGTATTTCCTGTCGCTCTTTCCCTATGATCTCCATGCCCTCTTCACTCCCCCTGCACACACTGTCTTCTGGACAGCAGCCTACTTGCTAGGCCCTATAGGGAAGGGGCCATGCTGCAAAGAATGTTTTGGCCCAATTCAGATACCTCACACACTGGAACATCTTGTGTGCGCCCTGAGATGTGGTACAGTAAATGGCTGCCCATCCACCCTGCCCCTGCTTTGAAAAGGCCATTGGCTCCCCTACTAGTGCTTGCAGCAGAGAAAGCAATGCTGGCTCTAATCACACAGAAGGCTGTAACCTAAACCTTGAGGATCAGGGGAGTTAAGGAGGCCAAGCTATTTTGCCATGGCTTCTTAGAGGACAAGTCTGCTTTGTCTTTGCCTGCAGCAATATCACTGGTCCTAATCCCATAAACTCTTTGTAGTGCAGTAACTGCAATAAAATGGTAAGATGGAGTCAGCAGAGTTTCTCACAGCTTTATCCCAGCTCCTTATCTAGTGAGTGCTGTCCAGCTATCAGAGCACAGGGGGATAGTAAAGAGGAGACAAGTGTCCCTGTCCTGACTCCATTTTGTGGGGGAAGAAGGGAGTACTGGGGAGAAGGAGAAGTGTAAAGGCCGAGGTGAATGCAGGGATCCAGTTAACATGACTGAAAAGCATTAGGAGAGCAGAAAATGGGTAGAGAAGTCAGCAATGGACTTTGTGGAAAGATGCAACTTCCACGAAGGCAAGATGGCAAAGGATAAAAAGGCAGAGCATGGGCTTTCTGCCCTCCTCAGGGAAAGAACAAGCTTAGTCAATCCCTTCCAAGTCTGAACTGCCTGCACAGGAACTGGACTCAGGGTAAATTAATGAACGCTGACTGAGATAGAGTCTGTGGCCACTTGAGCCTGGAGTGAATAATGGTCCCTGGAAAAAAGGACCTGCTTGTTCAAGGATGTTCAGAGTAAGATCTCGATGATGGGTAGGAAAACTGAGAAAGGAGGTAATACCAGCTGCATCCAACAGCACTTTGAGAAGCCACAGTCCTGCACAGTGGTGACAGACCAATGCAGGCTGTGTTTTGTTAGACTGCTGTTATGCAGACTTGCATGTTCATGTCATTTTTTCTCCTTAGCAGCAGAAAAATAACATCATCCCGTAGGCTGGGGAAAAGTCTTCATTCCAGCTGAAAGCAATCCTCTTCAGAGGCAAATGCTGGATTAAATACCACTTTACTTGGTACAGCCATCCTGCAGGGTGCTGTCAGGACATCTGACACCTGCCACCACCCATCCCTTAAGAACACAACCCTGACCTGAACAGCGTGTGGCTACTTGCCAGGCTCTACACCTCTTCATACAAAGGAGCATTGCAACACCCCTTCAGAGCTCCACCACACCTGAGAAAACTACCATCAAAGACCCAGATGGAAGCTTTGTGCCTTTTCAACTAAATGTAGGGTCCAAGGGCAGCATCCTTTAATTCCTAATCACATTGGTACAGACTGTACTGCAACCAAGGGATCTTCCCAAGATTTCTCTAAAAAGCAATGCATAGTACATGCCTCGTAAGATCTGACACCTTCACACCCACTAGGCAAATAACCTCACAGTTTTCACAGCCAACACTTTCCCAGCTCTTTCTACTGTATTTTTAATGACAAAGCATCCTCCTACCACTCCAACCTGTTCTCTCAGCAATCCTGAGACCCAGTCTCCCCGGAGAGATGCCATGTAAGGGAATTTGCTCTTTTTCTATTTCTGCTTGGCCTTTCTCACCCTCACTCTGCTTCTTCAAGTGAGAACTCAGTCAATCAACTGAGAGAAACTCCCACTTCTTCTGTGTCCCTGTTTGCTGCAACTATTCAACCTCCCTCCATCAGGGTCCAGCAGTTCATGAACCCTAAATGACAGCAAGCAAAACTAAGGGGCATCCAAACCCCAAGCCTCTGGGCTTGGGCCTGCATGTAGGATGCCTGCCAAAGGATTTGGAAACATTTGAAGCCCAGGTGGGGTGGAGGATGTTTGCCGGTTGTAGGACCACTTATGGTTTTTGACTGACTCATGGATTTGGAATTGATTTGGCTGATTTGGATTGGAACACAAAAAATTCTCTTAAAAAATGAGAGGAACTGTTTTCAAGGCATCTAACTAGCAAGAGATATTTGAACTGATGACTACTGTAAACAACTGAACTGTTTTGCTCAGTGGCCAAACTAAAAAAAAAAAAAAAATCAGCAGGAAAAAAATACCTGTGGTAATTCAAAAACATTTTTTCCACAATTTTTCTGGGGGAATAGAAAAAAACGGGGGAAAATCCATTTTGGGTTGAAGAAAACATTTTATTTGATCTGAAACAAGATTTTTATTTCAATGTTAGGGGCGTTTCACCTTCCTTTGCAAATAAAATGAAGTTGGCTGAATTAGGGAACGCTCTGTCATTGTGGAATGGATAGCTGAGAGGTTTTGTTTTTGAAAATGTCAGAAGGAAATGGTTCAACTTTCTCGCATTTTTTTTCAGTGTTTTCTTTTGCAGTCAAAACTATTTGCCGAATATGACATGAATTTGTGAATAGGGCCTGCTGATCTAAAGCTGCACTGTTTGGGGAATAACCTATTCACTAGCAACAGTTCTTCCCAGCTGTTTGAGGACATGGTGCATGACTCTCTTGGCCTGGGAGCAACCTGCTGCACTTCGAGCAGGCTGGGAGATACCCTCGGCAGGTCTTTTAGCATCCCAAGGGCCAGCTGGTCAGCTGCCTCCATTGTTCACTTGCTCTTTGGTTATTTATGTCCCCTGCACCTTATAATGCTGATGCCGTTCTACTTGTCTCCTGTGTTTTAAACCTTGGCTACGCTAGATGCCTGTATTTTATTGCCCCTTCAGATCTTACCCAAATCCTTCCCTTGCTCTCTTCCTGTCCTGTTTTAGTGTAGACTTACAACATGGGCCAACATGCAGAGGAGATCTAACTGGCTTCACCCCAGACATCACTTTCTTGCTACCTGGATGGATTAAGTAAGGATATGTCTCTAGCCAGTGCTCTGCTGGCCTCACTGTGAGGTGAAGGTAGCTGAAACGTACCCTCCTCCCACACACAACAAATATAACTTGAGTTGGGGAGAGGGGTCCTGTGGGACAATGTGTGGTGCAGTTTGGGGTGATCATTTCCAAGCCTCTACAGTACGCAAAACAAATCCAAATGCTTCTTGGACTCATCCATTGTTGCTTCCCGCTCCTTCCACAGTCACCCCCTTCCCCTGTCTAATTTATTATATTTTGAGCCAAACAGTTCTGCCTATTTGTACATCCCTCATTTTTTATAAGGCCCCTTTGCTCCTTCTCAGGAATAAGACCGAGAGGGAAACTGCAGCTTCACTCTGTTCAAGGAGCAGTGACTTGCTGGAGCTGGTGCCCACAGCTTCTCCTGTTCTCCCGGGGTCAGAACTGGTTACTTGGTCACATGGAACAGCACCCAGTGGTACAAAGAGTTCATTTCAACAGGTCTACTTCTGGTGTGAAATACCGCTCAGAGCGCCAAATCCTCTGCTGGAGTAAATCATTGTAGCTCCACTGAAGACCTCAGAGCTATGCCAGATTATACCAATCGAGGATCTCACCCAGTGTCAGCATGGTCACTGCAATCTGGCTCTTTGTCATCTCATTCCTATTTATTCATTGACCAGCCTGGCACCAGTAGCATCTCTTGGTCTTTTGGTAGGGATGTGCCAGAGTTCCCAGGTACAGCTCAACCCAGAGTGAGAGTCACTAGACCACAATCACGCTGTTCACTCTCCCTTTCAACATTCACTGTCTGCCACTGTATGACACTCAGTACTGGGCAAGATGGACTGATGGTGTGACCAACAAACAGCAGTTCCTATGTTCTCATGTCCTCTTCCTTGGATGAGGGAGGTATCAGGGAAGAGATGGAGCTGCAAGAGTGATGGAGGATGCGGGCAAATTGATCCTACTGGTTACAGAAAAGCTTTGCCTTCCTCCTCCCCCTGCACCTTCAGCCTTCTCTCTCAACTGGCTGGCTTAGTGACCAGGCAGGCTGTCTAAACCACAACCATGACCTCTATGATTTCTTATCCACCAGGCCACACTGTGGCACGGACAGTGGACATGAGGAGGGGTTGTCATTATACACCCCAGTATTACATCCAATTACTATGGGTCTTGTACCAGGTATGGAGACTATGACACAGGTGTTCTTAACTGGATGTAATATGGGGTTTACCATCTTCATCTCCCTCTGTGCTGTGATGATGACAGTGATCAGCCAGACCCACCCATACCATATGCATCACTCTTTAGGGCCCCTCCCAGACCCACCCCTAGACCCATACTGCAGGATGCCCTGAAGTAGAGTCACTAGTCTCTTCCCTTTCCCCAAGTCACTCCTTAGTGTAAACCCTGAGGTCCTCAGAGAATTTCTTCTGACTCAAGCCCCAGTCACTGTGATCATCCCTGCACTTGACAAACCTACTTATCTGATTCATGATGGAGCCTGGCTCTCAGAAGTGGGGAAAGCACAGAGCTGCACAGAAATCAAGCTAGTCCTTCACACAACAGTGCACAAAACTTGACATGAAAAGAAGCCAAAAAAAAAAAGAAAAAGAAAAAAGGATGAGTGGGAACCTACCGTCTTGACTGACCCTCACAGCCTTGCTATGCAACCTTAGACACTCTTTCAGGTAGGGGAGGGAGAGGACAGCCTTGATCCAGAAGGTTCACAAGGGAACGATGGTCCTAGCCAAGCCAACAACTAGGGTCTCAAGAAATCCAAATCCAGTTCAAAGTGCTGCGATGCCTCTGAAGACTCGTCCAACTCTGAACATGGCTCCCTGCAAAACAGGATGGTACAGAGGGAGTGTGAGCAGGGGCTGAAGGCAGGAGGATGACAGTTATGGCAAGAGAGGAGGAAAAGGAAGAACAGTGGCACAATCTGCACAAAGGGGCTCTGATCTGGCCTGGAATATGAGAAGCCTGGGCTCTGAAAATCCTCAAAGGCATGGGGAAAGCACTGACTGGAGCAAATAATTTTGGAAGAGGCCTAAAATGCACCTGCAAAGCATTTCCTCAGCAGAGCTGCTGAGAGTTTGGCTCCCAGGATATTTCTGCTAATAGGCTTGACCTCTATTGGTGCCCTGTTGACGCTGGTAGAAAGCTAGGAGTTCCCAAATGGCTTACAAGTGGTGTGAAATCCACACCTCTGGAGTTGCAGGAGGGAGCCTAAAAGGCTGGCCTCAATAAACACCTCTCTCTCAGCTGTGCTTATAACATCACACTCGGCAGGGTGCTAAAACAGGCAGTGCTGCAACTGAAGCCACCCAGGATGCCGCAGCCCTGCCTGGAACACCTTCATTTCAGTAATTAAAAACCACTGTGTGCCACTTGCTGACTCTTCCTAACCAGTGGCTCGCTGTAGCTGCGTGCCTGAGCCCTCCCTACCTGCTGCATCAGATCTAGCATGGGCCAGACTAGGCCTGACACTTTCACAGTGGGGGGTGGGCCAGAAGGCTCTCTCTCCTCCTGCCAGCCCCAGGTGTACTCCCTGCCTGCAAGGGAACAATTTCCCTTGCCCTTCCAAGCAGGCCACCCCCGAGAAGAGGGAGCCACAACCCACCTCTGTTGGGGGTGAAGGGAGGGTCCTGCCCAGGGGAGGCTGTGCGCCTTGGAGGTCTGGGAGGAGGTGGTATGACC
Organism: Crocodylus porosus; assembly: GCF_001723895.1. NCBI lineage: Eukaryota > Metazoa > Chordata > Crocodylia > Crocodylidae > Crocodylus > Crocodylus porosus. The sequence continues at coordinate 5,437,591 of NW_017728911.1, read as the reverse complement.
TGTCTTGGAGTTCTGGCTGAAGCAGGACAGCTTGGGTCCATCCCTTTACACTCAGCGCCATGCCACTATGCAGTGTATTACAGAGGACTGTATTATTGTCAATAGAGTCCAGAGTGCCAAAGATCTTATTAAGAGATCTCAATAAATAAGTAAGCAGGAAAACTCCTTGTGCTGAACTCTCATGCCATTCTGTAGGAAAGCTTCACATCTAATGGCTCTGGATGGGTCCCTCATTCCTTGCTGCAGTGGCTGAAAACACAGGTCTAAGGGCTTCATTTTGAAACAGAGAGGGCCAAGGCCTTTTCACCTTCTTTTTCTTTCCCCTTTCTACAGAAAAACCCCCCCACTCCTACCCACTGGTCCTTCCTTCTCAGGGGAGGTTTGCATGTGTGTTTAAATTCAGTACAAGTAGAACAGATGTTCTAGGAGTTAAGAGAGGTAAATGGAGAGATCTATTAGGCTGAGGAAGGGTTTCTGCAGGGAAGAAGCAAAAGCCCCGTAGCTTCTGTTTTTTATCACTAGATTGGACAAAGCACTCCAGAGTACGCTGCAGGAAGCAGTTCTGTGGTGAGGTGACTGGGGCAGATGCACAAGCTGAGCGGATGTCAGGAGGTCTTCTCCATCTTTGATGCCTCAGCTTTTGATCTAATTATAGGACCCCACTGAGACTACAACCCCAGAAGGGATTGGGGTAGATGTTTCCATTTGGAACCATACTTGCAGACTAGAAGTGTGCCCAGCTGGTTCCCATAACTGGCCATGCAGGCAGGATACTCTGGGAGCTACGGGGTGGGTCGAAGGAGACCGGGGTTCTAATCTCAGCCCTGACAATGGCCTATTGCTGTCTCCCCTGGGGCAAACCATTTCAGCTCTGTATTTGCCATCTGGGATACAAGTACTTGCCCACTTCTGTATGGCTTTTCTGGATCTGGCCTGAAAGAACAATGCCTAATTATTATGCCAGGAGGCTCCCAGGTACACAGCACACTCATGAGCAGGTGACAATATGTTTGGGAGGAAGAGGTAATAAAATAATAATCAGTGCTAATGCACCACTTTCCCTCTTTAAAGTATCATACACATATTAATTGACTAATTTTCATGACATCCCAGTGAGCCAGCTAAGGATTATTATCCACTTTTCATGTAGAGGGAAATGGAAGCAGAGGGGAGGTTAAGTGATTTGTGCAAGGTCACAGAGGAGATCGGTGTCAGAGCCAGGATTTGCACTCATGCATGTCTCTGACTTGTAGCCACCCGCTCAGTCTATTAGATGACACCTCATGCTTTGTAATGATGGTTTTACTGTCATCTTGTCCTGTTCTCAAGGTGCATTAGTCCATTTGGTCTACAGTCAGGGTGTTTTTGCCAGTGCCTATGGGAGTGATTTAAAATAGGCAAGCATTCATGTATCAAGGAGTACAGATGTGCTACAGCAGCCTGCAGATCCTGCAATGAGATGAGCTCTCTGCCAAGGATCAGAGATGGCACTCTTCAGCACAAAACCAGCCTTGCTGCCTGGGTCAAGGTAGCACCAGGCAGGAGGGGCAAACATTTGCAGGAGGCAGCTAAGGCAGCTAACAATATCCCCATGCATTTGGGGTCACAAAGGATCTCACAGTCCTTTTGTTCACAGAATCACAGAAAAGCAGGGCTGGGAAGGAACTCTGGAGGTCATTTAGTCCAACCCCCTGCTTAAGGCAGTATCATCCCTATCCAAACTATCCCATACGTGTGCTTGTCCAACAACTTATTCCTAAAACTACACAATGAACCCTGTTGCCAAACTGCAGGGTACACTGCCCCAAAGCACCAAGACCACCATGACATAGGTAAAGCAGGGAGACAGGGCCAAAGAACAAGGTCATGCCCTCAGCTATAGAGGAACGCAAACCTGCTTCCCCCACCTCAGTCCGTCCCATCTGACCATGGGGTAAAATTCCTTCTTGACTCCAAATGCAGCAATTGGACTGACTTTGAGCAGAGGGTCAAGACCCTCTAACCAGGAACTTCTGGATTATAGTCCTACCAGGAGCACTGGCAAACCCCAGTCAAAATCCCCAGCCTTGGCTGCAGCCAACACCCAATTCTCTCCTTTTAGTTAAGGGGAGCAAAGTCAATTCCAAGGCACTGGGCAAATTCAAAGTGGAGGGATGAAATTCTGCTATCAAACTGGATACAGGATTCTTCTTACACAGCTAAGTCCCCCCTCACAAATTCCACACAGTAGAACTTGCCACATCTCTGGTTTTATCCCAAGTGTAAATTTGATCCCTGAGAGGCAGCATGCTATAATGAACTTGGCACCTGGTGGGGAACAGGCAGCCTGAGTTTGGTTCTGAGCTCTTCTGTTGACTTGCTCTATGACTCTGAGAAAGTCACTTGGCCCTCACAAGGCCTAGCCTACTGGGAGCCTCAGCTCAGCTGGAACATCTTGGCACTATGGTAATACAAAGTAAGTTTTTTTTACAAGATAGGGCTCAGTTTTGCTCAAGCAAAAAGTTTTGGACTTGATGCAGGATTCTACTATGTGGAATCTTCTGGCCTGGGTTATGCAGAAAACCAGTAATAATGGCCCCCTGTAGCCTTTCCCTCTCTAAAGATAAGAACCAATGCCAGAACCTCGGACCCTAAACTCGTGAAATGCAGAAAAGTTTGTTCACAGCTTCCAGTTTGCTTCATTTTCACCAGCCTCCCCGTGTCTCTGTCCAGGAGCAGAGATGTTGAAATGCTGTAGAATTGCTACACTTCTAACCCAGCCAGAAACAAAAAAACACAAGAGCAGGAAAAGCAGAAAACCTTTTCTTGTGAATTCACCAGCCCGATTTCCAGACCAAAGAGGATTAGATACATCTTAGGATAAGCATCCCAATCCTATCTGATGTTTGACTATTGCTGCTGTATAGTTATGTAGATAGAGATTCAACTGTCTTGAGAGAGGATGTTACTTTAAAAACTTTCCCTTGGCCCTGATTACTGCAAAGATGTGGTATTTGTTGGGCCTTTAATAAACCACTGCACATCCATGGGCCAGGAGAGACATGGCTGTCTGCAGAGGAGTCTGTCAAATTAAATCCCCTGCAATCAGAGGCAAATTTGATCCAGACTCAAGCTCCCTCCAAAGTTCAGGGATATTGGGCTCAGAAATTAGGTCCATCTGTTCCTGAGGCATTGTGCTCGCATCTGAAAGAGTGAGGAGCAGACAGAAAACCTAAGCAATAAAGTAATGAAAGGCTCCAGGGAGGTAGAGCAAACCAAGCTGTCCATCAATGAAGATGCACTACAGGTGGAAATACGGCCCAACTGTAAGTGGAGCAAGTTTGGAGGTCTCAGTAAGGACCCACATGGACATATATTGAAATGAAAACAGATATGATATGCATTTCACTATGGTAGCCCAAACTGAAACCCTATTGCATTCAATACTCTGCACAGAAAATGAGAGACTTGCAGTAGCACTCAGAAATTCACAGTTTAAAGCAGTAATTCTCAGCCAGGGTGTCTTGGCACTTTGAGGTGCTGCAATTTCAAGGGTGCTGCGCAATATTAGCACTGCTAGGGGAGCCAGCACCTACAAGTGATTCACAAGATTAAATCCAAAGATTTCAAATGGGAATCCATAGTGTCAAACACATTCTGTCCACTTGTGGTCTTTTGAATTCCACAGTCAAAATGAAAAAAAAAGGGGGTATTTTCCAGGTCTAACGAGTTTGAGAACCACTGATCTAAACAGAGAGAGGGTGAGAGATGAGACTAAGGAATGGAGAGGTGGGCTGAGGGTCACCCAACAAGGGAATAGCGGAGCCAAGAAAAGGGGCTAGCGTCTCCTGAGCCCCAGTGCAGTGTTCTGTCTCCTGGACCATGGTGCCTCAGTCTACAGCTGGCAGGGAGACAGTGCTAAATCCAGGGCTGGGTGTGACTTTCTGCACAAAATCTTTTTTGGTGAAAAATACAGATCCAGTGACACTAACATCTCCCAGACATGGCTGTTCCACTGATTCTTTTGTTCTGAAAATCAAAATTCAGAAATATTTGCCACAGAACATTTCAGCCATTTCAAAATGGAAAAGTTTGCAATTTTTTCCAGTTTAAATCAACTTTTCTTCTCAAAATATCTTTGAAGGTTTTTTTAAAATCTCAAACCAGAAAAATTAGAACAAAAAAATGTCAAAATTGCCAATGAGCCAATCTCCCCTGCCCGTCCCCAAGCCACCCATCCTGCTTTAGCTAAAAGGCAGCACGGCAATTTGCTAGCAAGGCTATAAGGGGCTACAAGCAGACTGTGGGAGCTGGAGGTCAGAAGGCTCTTTGGCAGAGCTGTCTGTGGGGCAGAACACAGCAGCTTCTCTACATCTGGCCATTTAAACCATCTCCCCAACCAAATCCCATCCCAGTCTGTTTTAGAAATGTAAATAATATGGTTACAGAAACTAAACAAAAGCAAGAGGACACATGGGACTGAAATTGTGCAATGGGATAACTGGTGTGTCCGAAACACCTGAAAAAGAGAGAACACTGTAGGAGTACTGCATAAGCCAAGGAAGGCATATGTGCATGAGGGGTCAGGGCTAAGAGCATAACTGCTGGACTCCAGCTGAAATGCACCCTGTGTGATGGGCCAGACCTAGTGAAACAGCAATGCATCAAGACAGAAATGAGGGTGAGTCCACATAGCTGCATGATACTACCTGGCTGGATTAAAGGGGTGCTGCAGGACAGGCATAGAGATATCCACTGGTGTATGTAAGGTTTCTAAACTGGAATATGAAGCAGTGGAAAGTCAAAAAGATGGTCTGGCACTTGGGACCCGGACCTGGACCTGCAGGTAACAGTGAGGTGCTATCTGTAACAGAGTGGCAGGAGGGCTCAGCAGTGCAATAACTAGGGCTCTGCGGGGCCGGGTGTACTGACAGAACGGCTTGAAGCCCCATGGCTGGACTAGCAGGAGCAGCAAGGTGAGCCATCTGAGATGTCAACACTGACAGGAAAGGCTGAGGGCCAAGTCTGGGGGTGCAAGGGGAGCTGTGTGAGAGACATTCTCCGAAATGGCATGTGCGGTAGCTGGTGTGAGCTAGCACAATTGGTCCCTCCTGTTTGTGAGCAGCAAAACTCATCAGCTTTGGAATGTAGGATTTACTAGTTCTGAAAAAAAAATGCCATGGGGAATAACAGGGCTTTCTTGTAGCTGGCAGCTGAATGGAATAAATCTATCCATGGGACATAAATTGTTTAAGCAAAAATCCCTCTCACTTGAATATTTTGGAAGAAAAACAGCGAGAAACTGCTTCTTTCCTCCCTTCAAGGTCAAAGCTGTTAGTCTCTGCTATGAAGGAGAAAAAGACCTCTTACTGGTAAGTTTAGCCAAAGGAAACCAAACATTTGGGAACTGGAGTACATAACTGTCTGGATTGATCTGTCTCCTTGTATTAGGCTAAATATCTCTGTTTAATGGGGAATTATCTTTTTAAAAAGCAAATTATACAAGTCTCTCGGCATTGTGGTAGATAGAAAATGCCCAGAGCTCTGAGAAATAGTGCACAGCTTCTGTGACAGCCCAGGCTTTGAGGGTTAGCAGCTGCTGCAACACAGCATCCACTGAAGTCACAAGGGGCGCTCCAGAGAGAGCCAGAGTGGGTGGGTGAGGAAGAAGAGCCTGCTTTATAGCTCCTAGCTTTGTTCCAGGCTGTACAGCGCAAGGAATGAGCAGCCCCATGTTACAAAGGACATTATGCCCAACATCTGAAAGCACATGCTCATGTCTCTCATTTTAGACACAGCTCTTAGAGGGTTGGGGCACCATGCTCATAAGATCAGCTATTTAATGGATCAGACCCTAGGTCCAACTAACCCAGTATCCATTCCCACACATGGCAGAGAGTGGATGCTGAGGGGGAGGATGAGCATGGCGTGTACAGAGGTTTCTACCCCCTGCTCTGCTCTCACTGGAGTTTGCAGCCTTCAGAGGTTTAGTAAGTTCTGATTCAGAGACTGTGCCCCTTTCTATCATGATCAGTAGCCCCTGGCCTCATACTGCACAGCAGGAAGATGCACTACACTCACCAGAGGGAACGGACCTTTTAGTAGCATGCTGCTGCCTCATGCAGCACTGGATGCATGTGGACAAACCCTCCTCAGGCTGTGAAGGGTAGCACCTTTGAGGGAAAACCATCCCTTAGGCATCAACCAATACAGGGTACAGGTAGAAAGAGTGTGCCCAGGCTACTGAGGACCTCACCAGGATGGAGAAAATGCTGGATTTTGGACCTATAACTACTGATCCAGTTCCAAGGGAGAAGATCCCACATCCATTTTCTTGCTGGCAAAATCCATCACAGATTTACAGTCCCTCTAAAGAGGGACTGGCCTCAGCCACAGGCACAGTGAGGCTCCGTTCCATGCAGACTCAAGCTCAGTAAGACAGAGAAAGACACAGCCTGCAGCACAGGACTTGCTCATGGGAAGCCCCGCTCTCCCTGAACTGCCACCCAGGAGTGATTTTGCTTTTTCAAACTTCAGTAATTTAGAGCAATTTTCAGTAGTATTTATATACAGGTAAGACAGATGCAGTCCAAACACACCACTGACAGCAGCACTGTCACAACAAAACTCCCCTATGCTGAGGATGACCTGGTGACTGGCTCTGAGCACCGGTGTGCAAGTACAGGGAGACAGGGCATAGCAAACCACCTGCACACCTTGGCATAAGCCCACTGCAGCATGGGGTAGAGAGGGCTGAAGATGTGACTACAGCCATGTGCCAATCCCCTTCCAGAAAACTGTGCTGCCAAAAGGTGTGTGAGGGCCTGCTGTATTGTAACATAATGGATGGCACCTTTAGGAGCTCTTAATATGGACCTCACCAACAACCAACAGACCAGTGGTTCACAAACTCGTTAAGACTTGAGGCTCATCTCAGAAAATGCCAGCTTCTAGCTTTTTTGACTACGGAATTATTCTGTTCCAAAAAACTCAGAGAGACCACAACAGTTCAGAATGCTTTGGACACTGTTTGAAACCTTTGGAGTTATCTTGTGAATCATGTGCAGGTATTGGCACATCTAGTACGCAGAACCCTTACAAGGATCTTGCAGCGCCCCAGGATCTCATGGTACCCTAGCTAAGAATCACTGTGCTAGACTGTAGTGCATCAATGCTACTGATGTGACCCCAGGCCAAAACCCTCCTCACCTCCAGCCTGCCTCTCTCCTTGGTTTTATTTGCTGACTAGGGGATTCATATGCAATTACCCCCTTTTCCTAGTCACACCAGTGGGCAATAGATTGCTCTCACTGCACAGGTAAATGAGCCTGTTGTCAGGCACAGGCACAACTCAACCTTGCCATGGCATATATACCCAGTATTGGGGCATGTGTACACCACGGAGTGCTTGGCATAGCCAAGTCTCTTTCTCTCACTGCTTCTAATTCCCATCTGGACTATTGTTGTGCTTCTCCATCCGTGCCTCCCTCCATCAAAAGTATTTTCACATCCACTCTCTCTCGGTGCTCAGCAAACAGACAGCACAGCACAAAAACCAAAGAGATGCTTGATGGGGAAAAAGAGTGGAACAAAAGGCAACATCAAGAAGCAGGCTGGAGCCTGCACTGAGCAAAGAGAGAGATCAGAAACAGAGGGAGCCTCAGCAGAGAGCTCAAGCAGATGGAAGGAATGTCTGGCAGAGACACTGGTGGGAAAGGAGCTTCTCTATTATGGGACAACTTGATTAATTGAGGGCTGTTGCAGATGCTCTGGGACACTCCTGAGCCACACGCTCTGTTGAGACAGCTGACAAAGAAGTCAGTTCATGCTGATTGTAATGTTGGTAGCAGCCTTCTATGAATGGAAGCGAAAGCCCTAGCCCTCCGGGAGCAAAACCCAATGCAGCAGGATACAAAAGGAAGGGCGGGGGACGGGGGTTGGGGTAGGAGCTCCAATACCCCACCAAAAGTCATGGAAGGAGTTAAAATTAGATGTGATAGCCTGACTGAGGAAGCCAGGTTCTCATCACTCTGGGAGGCTCTGGGCTGTGGGAGCTAGAAAGGAGCCTGAGACTCCTTCGTGTCTAGGCAGGGCTTCTGACAGGGCTGTTGCTTTAGAACACTGCAGGCACTAAATTACCCAGACGTTTATGACCTGTGGTGCAAAGAAGCGGCTGCTAAAGGCAGGCATGTTCAGAGGCTGCACCTCAGGGTGGAAGGATCCTTGGGTGTTTGGCTGGAAAGAAGGATTGATAGGGAAGATGCCCCTGACACTTCCCTAAAAAAATGAAGGGGCAACATTGCAAGGAGATCCCTGGGGACACAGGGAGAGGAGGAGAAAACCAATGAGCTACAGGATGCCAAGACCAGTCAGTACCCCAAGGGGCTCCTGGAGACCCAGTACAGCATTTCAAGATTGCGGAAAGCCTATAGGATGCTGAAGGCAAGCCTAGTGACCTGAGCCCTGCTTACATACACCCTGTTTGTATGTACCTATGGCTCCAGGAGCTGTGCTACTCCAGGGCCAGTATGGCGGGGGGGTGGAAGTTGGCTTGAGTACACGCAAGGGATTTTCCCTTGAGCTTTTCCTCTGCAACCAGGATTCCCATAGTTTGTAGTTTTACAAAGAGTTTAGATAATGGATTGTATAGGAAGGTTTGATAGGGAAGATCCTGCTCAAGCAGGGCATTAGACTAGATGACCTCTGGAGATCCCTTCCAGCCCCGCTTCTCTGTCATTCTATGATAGGTCTATGCTGTGACAGCAGAGAACTTGGTCTTGCTGCCAAGACAAGATGTTTCAGCCATTCACTCCAGCTCTATGCACAGAAACCCAAAAGATGAGGGTGGTTAGGATGCTCTGTGGGGTTGCCATGCCTGAGAATACTGAAAACCCAGGTATTAGGAGAGTCCTCAGCATCTTTATTGCCTCATTCCTGGGACTAATGGGCACAAAACAGGAGCAGCTGGGCAGGGCTTCCTGCCCAGGTGGTGCAGACATGCCCTTGGGGTTCCTCTACCATTGATAAGAATACTGATACTACAGCTAGGTAAGGCTGATGCAAGCGAGAGCAGGCTCAAGCCCCTGGGAGTGCACTTTAATTAGCAATCATTTCCCATTGCTTTTCCCCACACACCCCATGCTGTACCCTGGAGACCCCTCCCAACACACACATTTTCTAGGAGGCAGTTGCCCCATGGAAGTCACTGAGGAAAAGGGGAAGTGGAAGGAGGAAATGGAGGGGAAGGGAGAAAGAGAAGGAGGGAAAGGGGGAGAAAGAGAGTGAGAGAGCGCACAAACAGATTAACTCAGCCCCAACAAATAAAAAAGAAGCAGTGAGGAAAAGCTGCCCTGAAATGGAATATCAAGGTCACAGCGAGTCATACCGACCAACACACACATTAGCTTTCGTCAATAATTCAGCATGCTGGTTCATGGAGCAGAGGTTCAGAAGAGGCCTTGGACAGAGGAGGAGGCCTGCCTGAAGGGCCAGGAATTGGTTTTGACTCCAGGCCGCCCTTCTCCCACTCCCACCAATCTGCCCCTCAGGGTTGGGGGGCATTTGTGTCTAGACCCCAGTCTGGCCAAACAGAAAGCTCTGGGGCTCTGACAGGCTGAGTCCAGCCCCTCTGCAGGGAGCTTGTGGCAAAGCTGGAATTCAGGGGAGCTGAAAGCCTGCTGGGTTAAGAGAGGAACCTTTTTCACCCCTAGATAATCTCTGACTGGCTAGCGCTGTCCTGGTACTGAAGGCAACAGGGGAAGAGCTGAGGATCCTAGCGGATGAAGAAGGCCTGCCTGCTGTTCACTGTGTCGAGCTACACCAAGCAGATCTTGTCTCAGCTGCCACTGGAGCTCAGTGTTTCCAAGCTGGAACTCCACGTTAAAAAATAAATAGGTATCAAGAGCCCATCCCTGGTGGCCGCAGAGAAAGGGAGGGTGGTCACCACCCTTGATACCAGTTTTCACTCTTCAGCTTGAGAACCCGCAGAGTAGCTATGCCATTCCTTATCGCAGCCTTGCTCTGCTTTACTGGATAGCACTGCTCCATCTGTCCTACCTGGCAGACAGAAGATCAATGCTGGAAACACTAAGAACCATTGTCCTCTATACAACATTAATGGAAGTAGCTGGAGTTCCCTATTCCTGTCATACCACATGAGAAAAGGCCCTTTTGCTAGAGTGGGTAAAGGCCATGGCTACCCTAGAAAAAGGGGCAGCTGAATGATGTGGTGGGAGATGAGACATGCTGAAGAGGTGTCAGTCACCATTTACAGTCACTAGATATGAATCTCCACTATGCAGAAGACTTTACATTTTTATGAGTGTAAAGCAAGGGCAAAGTCATCATAAGCCATCTCTAAGCCAAACCAAAGTAAGCAGTGCCAGATGCTGCAGACCCTTCTACTTATATAAGTGACACGGGTGGCTACAATCTGGAACCAACTTCCAAGGGAAGTGGTGCTGGCTCCTACCCTGGGGGTCTTTAAGAGGAGGCTTGATGCCTATTTAGCTGGGATCATTTGAGTCCAGTTTTTTTTTTCTCCTGCCCTGGCAGGGGCTCGGACTTGAAAATCTATAAGGTCCCTTCTGACCTGACTTCTGTGATTCTATGACATCACATACAGCACCTCAATCATGTGCACAAGTCTATTTTTACAAGTTGATTGTACAAAGGGTGACAGTCGCTGCTTTTTTAAAGTAAGAATCTAGATCTGTTAATATGTTTCCTGCTGCATGAAATATTTGCTTAGGTCAGAGGTTCCCAAACTGTGGTTCACATACCCCTGGGAATACACAAGATGTCTTTGGGGATATGCAGGAGGTGTAATGGCGGATTTAATTTTCATTATAATAATAATTGGCATTTAAGGGGTTAAAATATAAAATGTATGGTGGTAGGGCTATGTGGGCAGCTGGGAAATCTGGAAGGGGGTACACAGTAAGAAAAAATTTGGGAACCTCTGGCTTAGGTGATACATTTGGGCAACTTAGAGATATTTGAAAGCTCAAGTCGCTGAAATCAGGCTTGTCTGACTTCTCTATTTCCCCGTGTTCAAAAGGATTGCCTCTAAGTCTATCACCTGTTCAGCTGGAGAGCGCAATGTGCTGGCAGGAGCGTCACACTGCACATTTTGGTAGCTGCTACTGAAGCAGTTCCCAAAGGACTGCTCCAGACGTTTCTTGTTTGAGATGATGACCCCTGAAGTAGCTGAACTGCTGCTCCTTTGCAGCATTAGGATGATGTGACCTGACTGTCAGAAATGCTGAGTCCCTGCAGTTTCCAGTGATTTCCAGACCAGATATCTTTGGAAAACTTATGCTTTAGTTCAACACAAATCACTGGGCCTGTGCAGGTCAGACTAGAGGATCTCAGTGGTCTCTTCTGGCCTAACAAATCTTTTGACTTTGCGCTAGATAGGAGCTGTTATGACGGGCTGCAGCAGAAGATCCTACTATGTCAGCCTAGCCTGGCGGTATGAGTGGGGGTAAATGGGGGTGCAGTTGATAAGTCATGTGGAAGCTGTGACACCTGCAACTTTGGCCCATAAGGCTAGAAAAATAAAACTAGCTTGGGCTGATCAAGTGTAACTTTCCATCACTTTGCAACTGATCATCCATTCCCCAAGCCAGCTGACTGCCACATCCATGTTGTTCCCATTCATTTCAAGTGTTACTGATAAAGCTGATGCTTTACAAGACTAGCCCAAGAAACCTTGGGAGAGTTATTATCCGACTCAAATCTGCTGGACCTGGCCCAACCCTTAGGTGAATGATTAAAATGATCAGCACTTTTTTGGAAGCTGAAATTATGCCTTGTGCCTGCTGTTCATCTTACATATACCTCCTAATGACAAGGCTGCAAAATAGGACACATCTGTAAATCTGCTTCACTCTCGTAAGTGGTTATAAAAATCTAAGCAACCTTGTCCTTCAATACACATCCAGCCCTGGGCCCTTCTAAAGCAAGCCACTCTTTCAATGTTTCATTTCTTTCCTTGCAGGCTGAAGGAACGAGGAGCTTTTTCCAATGCACTCACTTCAGGCATAATGCTACCATATTTGGGGGGTGCTGCTTGGGTTTTTACTAAAGGCACAAGCAAGGAAAATGCAGACAAGTGATGACAACCATTATCAAATTGCTAGCCCATGCACTCATAGGTAGATATGCGGGAAGCCAGTTCACATTAGTTTCTGCCGATGGGTCACACTGAAAGTGCACTCAGAATGGGAAAGACGGTCATTTTATGTTCTTGTCTCAGGATCTATATCCAGGTCCCGTCATTCTACATGAACAAAGCCACATCCAGTGGGGGCCACAATATTAGATAGCTAGGCCAGGAGGAGACAGCATAAATGCTTCTCTTCAGGATTATAATCAGTCCATTTCTGCTGTGCAGCAGCAGTCAACTCTGATTCTTCTCACTGCAACTGAATGAAGATGCTAAGGGAGGCCAGGTGGTCTACTGAATACAGACAGCACTGGATGAGGATTCCAGACATTTGGGTTCTGTCTCTGAGTGACTGCATGAACTCAATCCACATGCTCCATCTCTCTGGTCCTGTTTCCCTTCCCTCTGCCATGTACTGCGGAAATGCTCTCCTGTCAGTCACTGGCTTAATGAGGCACCCTCAGCTGGAGTCCAAGTACAGTCCAGGGGGCTTTCTTGAGCATCTCAGGAATTCTGTCCTAGGCCTGGCCGGGGCTCCTCACATACCATGAGTTGCTTTCAGTACCTCAGAGAGACCAGCATTGTGGAATCTAAGCGGAACCAAGGGCTTTGCTACACATTACATACACTTAGCATGCATTTTATTTAGATTGTAGTAGACATTAACACACCTGAGAAAGTTTTCTGAACAGTTGCAAGTTAATGCTTACTCCACTCTAAAGACAGATGGTACAGTAGTATGCTCCTGGGGTCCTGAACAGGGTTCTGGGTGGTCCCAAGGCTGAAACCCAAAAATCAGCTGATTTTTATGTCTCAGCCCTGGGATCGCACAGGAGCTGGTTCAAGGCTCCAGTGTGGCACAGGGGCTGGGCGTGATACCAGCATGCCACAGGAGTCAGTCCCAGTTCTTGCACCACATCGTATTGTCCTAGAGCCAGTTCAAGGCTCTGGTGCAGAGCAAGTACTGGGAATGGCTTTCATGGTGTGCTGGTGCCACTCCTGCACTGAAACACAATGAAGTCTTGAACTGGCAAGGCTCCAGGAAGGGGGGAGCCTAACAAATAGCTTTGTTAGGCTTCCACACACCAGACCCTTCAAGAATGGTGTAGTAAGGAGGCTGCAAGCCCAACAAATAGCTTTGTCGGTCTCCCCTACACACCACACCAGAGTCTTCTGATGGTGGAGCAGCCTGACTTTAGGGCAACACGTATTCCCTAGCACCAGCCGGACAAACTCCTCATCCCAAAAGGTAACTTTAAGTCAATTAGCATGCCCTTAGCATGAGTTTTTCCACTGTAAAGTGTGCATGCTTACATTTTAAGTACATTTAATTTGTGCCAAAGATAACATCTAACAACACCCTGAGAACTGCAATTCAGGCATTGTGATGTGCCTCTTAAGAAACCAGACAGTGTTGAATTCTGTGCGCGCACTAGGACACTGACAGAACATAGGCTGCCAAAGTTGCTGTGCTGGGAAGTTGAGCTGTGCTGAGTTTGGGATCCCAAACAGGATGAAGTCTGCATTTAATACCTATTATCCTAACATCTTCCCATCTGTCCACTCTCCTCATATGTCTGTAACTGCAGCATGCCAGAACTGGCTGATATCAATGGCACTTTAATTTCATCATTCCCAACTTATTTAGAGCAATTAGGCAGCAATGAATGCACTCCATGGGGCCATGATGCAGTTGAATCCCATCCAAGGGTTACCGCAACATCACAGGAGACAGTTGGATCAAATTATCAGCCCGCTACAAAAATAAAAATAAAAAGGAAGGTAATCCCCAAAGGGTGAATAGGCTTTGCTCTGGCTTTATCCTGTATGTCCATTTTTAATTTGGAAACAGCTGATAGAAATATAGAAAGATGATGTCCCTCATTTAATTAGGAAGAGACAGTGCCTCTGGACTGAAGACAAAGATAGATGCTTTGTCCAGGCATCTGGCTGCTGAAGAGCTGAGGGCGGAGAGGCAGGATTTTCTGGGAGGTCACTGGGATCAGTGTAAAGTTTGCCAGAGTTAAATGCTCCTTGTTTCTGAAAAGGCCACATCCAGGGTATCTCTGCTTCTCTCTAGTGCTCTGAATGCTCTATAAACACCTGTGGATTTACCCTCTCTACAGGTCTGCAAGCAGGCTTCATTACCCCATTTTACAGCAAAGCAGCAGAGGCAAGTGACTTGTCCAAAGTCACCCAATCATTCTGTGGCAGAGCAAGGGAGAGGTGACCCCAGTCTTGTAATTCAGTCAGGAGACCATATGCCTCTTGTGCAGTATTTCTCAGTCAGTGTCTGCTTCTGAAAAGTGATGCTATGCTTTCCTATGAACCTTTATACTGCCTCTGCCTGTCTGAGGACAGCCACTACAGTTCCCCACTTGGGACACTGAAAGCATTTCCAGAGGGATTTTGCTAGCAATCTGCAGACAGAAGAGACTAAATGAAAAACCTGATTCAATCTACTGCTAATGAGACTAAAGGCAAAAGCCCTTCATTTGAGCAAAACCAAGCACAGCTCCTACGGATGTCAGTGACTGGGGAGGAGACACATCTCTGTAGCATGCTCCACTGCTGCGAATAACCAGCATGCCACCTTTTCCTCCCATGTTGCAGGAGCTGGGATCATGTGCAAGAGCTGGGTGGTCCCCTGTGAGTCAACCCTCTGGTTCTGGCAGTTCCTCCAGGGCACAGGCTTCTCTACAGTGGAAAGCAGAGCTGACAGTCAGCCTAGGATATTCTGGTAGGTGAGAGCTCTTGAGAAGATTAGGTGCCTGATAACAAGCAGCAAGCATGATGTGTGCATGTGTACACATGAGGAGGGGTAGGCAGAAGGAGATGTGCTTACAACTACTTGCAAAACTCAGCTGAACTCACTGTCAAGGAGCCTGGCTGATCCAAACAATCAATCTGAGTCTGGCTGCCCTGATCCCTTTTGTGGCTGGAGAACTCCAAGGTCCTTTTGGAGGCCATATCTACTAAGGAGACTTGGCATAGTGAATATGAGGCCCCTTGCCCGTACATCCTTGCAGTACAGATAATGGTCACTTTTACTGCTGACCGGCCTGTCCCCAGTAGTATCATAATCCTATCTTTATTGCAAACTAGTAGGCTCATTTAAAGGCTGAGAAACAGGACAAGGGGCTCAGAAAGGTCTTATTACCTTTGTTTTTTTCTTACTATTTAAGCACATATCAGGCTGATGGATCTAAGCAGTAGAGAGTAAGGCCTCTGTTTCTCCATGTGCAGCACTGGTGGTGGGTGGGTAAGCTTCCCCCATGCTGTCCTTCCAACATGCCTCTTGCCTTTCTCTGAGAGGAAGCTGAGACCTCTGGCTCCATCCCCATTCAGTCAGTCCCTGACCTTTCTGCTCAGAGTGACCATGATCCCACCACTTGGTCCAATGAGTGATGTTAATTTTTGTGATCTGGACGCTATGAAACAAGATTAAAAAAATACCAAGTCATCACCTATTGCCTTCCAAACAGCTGTGAGATACTAATGACTTTTGGTTGCTCTGCACCATTGTTACCAATGGTATTTCTTTCACCTCTCTGTACCTGTGTATATATTTTTTATCAGATAAAAAAACCCAGCTAGCCAGCACTAAAATGCAAGCAACATAGTTTTCACAGAAATTTCTGATGCCATCAGCAACTGCAAGAGCAGAAATGTCCCAGAATGGGATTTCATCAGAATATACAGAGTGCCAAAATAAGAACTGCTAATAAGACATATTTTAAAATGTCACCAAGTTATAATCTATTGATCTGGCACCAGAATCTTGACTTTTTCTATGCAACATTCATGTGTGTCAGTTACAGCACGTTCCAAGAACCGCAGTGCGAGCAAGTTCCATTAAACTTAAATTAAGAATTATAATTAGGTGCTAATGCTCAATTCTGCCAGGTGCTGAGTGCTCTGGTCCCATTGTAACAAAGCATGGGCTTTGCAGAAAGCATTTCCACTGGCATCAGTGAGTACACTTGAATATTTTACTGGTTTGAATCAGAGTGCTCAGTACTTGGCAGGACTGAACCATAAGGCCTGGCTTGAGGAAAGCATCCTGGTCCAGGAACCTGTTTATGCCCTTAGACCAACACCGCTACAAACAATATCCCTGGTCCAGGAACGCATTCAAGGGCATGCTGAAGGCAATCTATCCTAAGCATATGCTTTAATTAAGGTCTATCCTAAGAGTGTGCTCATCCTTATTCAATACAGAAATAAGACAAGAATCCATGCACTGGAAATCTCACAACATGGCACCCAGTTATGCAAAGCTTGAGGTATGTGTGACTACATGCAAGCCAGCAACTCCACTAAGTTCCAAAAAGCCATCACCCACATAAAATTGTGAATGGTCGGAGAACTGATGGGAATCCAAGGTGTTTACTAAATGACACTTCTAAAGCCAGCAGATTTTTGCCAGCAGAGTTTTGCCAAACATTTATGATCTTTTTAACAAAGTCTATTTTGCAGACATTCCTCTGAAAGCAAAAGGAGCAGTTGCCTTCCTTCCCTTCTTCCTTCTCCGCACCTGCCAGCTCTCCAAAGAGGTTTACAAGGGACAGAGATGAATTGCTTCAGAAGGCCACTGCATCATCGTTGAAAGCATCAGAAGGCAAAAAGGAGCCTCTCAAAGTGGAATTACACCTTTTCTTTGCTCCACTGAAGTCATTTAATAAGCCAGCTATTAAGAAGGACTGATACACTTTGCATAAATATATTAAAGCTAAAAATATATATATACATAAAATTTGCCAGCTTGTTTCCATATGCACTGAATGAGACACCACCACAAAGACAGCCACAGTGACATCACACGATATCCTGAAATAAGGTTTTACAATAACCAGTCACTATAAAAAGCAACAGACACAGCAGTCAGCCACAGTGTCCTAAGCAGCCAGTGTTAAGTGCTTCCCCACATACAGAAAGGGCTGAGAGAAGCCAGCAGGCCCCTCTGGACCTGAGTCCCAACTGCATAGAATGGATACTCAAGCCTCAGCTACTATATCAAGCCAAAGGAAGAAGCACATGGCATCTTAAGCCAGAAACTTAGGGGAACACAAGATGTGGGTGTAAGGATGCAGAGCAGCTAGCGCACAGCTCTAGAACCTAGCTTGCACGGTGACTATTTGTACACTAATTAGTAGAACTCGGGGCAAAAGAAGGA
Organism: Crocodylus porosus; assembly: GCF_001723895.1. Taxonomy (NCBI): domain Eukaryota; kingdom Metazoa; phylum Chordata; order Crocodylia; family Crocodylidae; genus Crocodylus; species Crocodylus porosus. The sequence continues at coordinate 5,420,267 of NW_017728911.1, read as the reverse complement.
GCAGGCTGTTGTTCCCTCCTCACTGCCTGCAGGTTTTCTGGCACAGGTCCCCCCTACTCTCTTTGCACTTCTATCACTTAAGATTCAGTTGGTAAGTACCATGAGCTTCTGCACTCAATAAACTGCCCTTTTCAAATTCCTCTCACTCACAAGAGAGTAAATTAAGCCAAGTGTCACTTGCTGTTTTCATTACTTATCAGTGGGGAAAGAGGAAAGCTGAAGCCCAGATGGGGAAATGTTCGTGAGAGTTCTCCAAGACTGAAATACATTTTTAAAAACCTGTCTTCTTTGCTGCTCGTGCCCGCCAGCCCTTTTTGTCCTCATTCGTGCATGCCTTTTCCCAGCACCAGGGTCCTGGTAAGTTTACTTTGAATTACCCTAGCATCACAGTGCATGTCCCCATGAGTGTGCATATACTGTTTATGATGCCACTGTGTAATTCCACTGCAAACTACACATGCCACACGTGCGGGCATTTGCCATGCTACTAATTTGCAGCACAGTGGGGGTTTTTTGACAGCGGGGGATTCAGTGTGCACATAGCTGCAGCATGCGCTGCCCAAAACCGGAGCCTGGCCAGCCAGGGCTACACTCCAGCTGCTGGCTAGGCTCCACGCACTTGGACTGCTACTGCTGGAGCCCTGGGAGGCCCCCAGGACCACAGGTAAGGTTGCTGGGGCTGGCCCAGGTGCTGGCCTCAGCCTCCCCTACCCCACCCAGGGCAACTTGCCATGTATCAGAGAACGCATGCAGGGGCGTTTCCTGGGGAGAAATAGCTATGACACATATATATGTCACTGCTAGTTGTCCCTAGGGAACACGTTCCCACCTGTGGTTGACGCACCCATAGTGTCCTTAGAGATACCCAAGCTCATGGGAAAATGAGTCGGGCAGAGCAGGGACTTGAGCCCAGGTGTCCCACATCCCCAGTGAGTGTCCTACCCATTTGGGGGCATAGCCTGGGTCTCTTCTGTGTTGGTTCTGACAAGTTTGTTTTTGACAAACTGGCATTTCTTCCTGAAAATATGCTGCATCACAAACTTCTGGACCAGCTTTGCTTCTCAAGTAGTTCCTTTCTCTCTAATAACTGCTCTGCAAACCTTCTGAGATTCCCCATGCACTGGCCATGACCACCCCCCCAAACTACACCTGCCAGTTCTGCACCTGCTGAAGACTGTCAAACACCAGGGATTTCCAGTGGAAAAATGTCAACTTGACAAAGCAAACCTTGCACAGAAACATGTTTACCTTACCAATGAGCATGAGGACCCTTAGCCTACCCCACCGACTTGGGCATCCCCTTGAGTTTTGAGACACAGGGTGGAGTGTGCACCCTGGTTGCTCACATTCCAGGTGAATCCTTTAACCAAGGAGATAGAGTTAGCCTCTCTTGCTCAATGGTTAAGTTGCAAAGAGGGAAGAGCTCGGATAAAGGACAGCCAGAGAGGCTGGTTCTGCCTATTTGAGTCAGAGGCTTGAACTCGAGTCTCCCTTAACCTAGGTGGATGCCCTACATTTGGGGTGTGCATCTCTCTCACTCTGCTTCCCAGTGTCCATCTGCAGCCCAACGCTGAATAAAACTGAATTCCAGCCTCAACTTTTTTGAAGACCGAATTTCCTGCTTTCCAACTGACCTGACAGAGAGGTTACTTCTGGTGACACAAGGGGAGAAAAAATTGGCAGTGGTTTGCTCTTTATGAAACACTTCCTGGCAGTTAAGTCTATTAAGCTGTGAAAATTATTCTGGAAAGCACTGGAAGCTCCGCTGCTTGGAATATATAAAACAAGCATGAAGGATACTAGGAGAATGTAAAGCAGTGAGGTGGACTTGATGATTTACCAGGTCTTTTGCTTCTAGGGGGCTATAACTCAAAAGATTCCTTAAGTATGTAAAACATATTGATTACTCTGGCCAGATCTTAAAAGACAACAAATTTGCCCCTCCTCACCGTGAGGACAAATGCTGGAGGACTTTTTCCTCTAAAAAACCATGATAGCTATTCTGAAAGACACTGCCTGACCAAACTTGTGAGTCATACATTCAGAGAGAACTGAATTCATCCAAACCTACATAGTTTACTGCAAACCTCCATGTTTTACTGGATATCTGCTCACCCTCTACGGCAAACGTAGAAAGCTGCTCTGTTATGGGGCAGACAAGGAACTCCAAAGGATACGTGTATACGCATCCTACAGCAGCTTGTACAAAACTACCAAGGATCTCTCTATCTGAGTTGAATTTGTGCCAGTGATCAGAAATGTAATGCCTCAGAAGTTTTGTGAATTATAGTGCTACAGCGAACAGCTCTGACCTTTTCAATATTCTGTATTTTGATTGGCTGCCCATTTCCCCTCAATCCCCACAGGCTAATTAGACCGCCAGCACCGCTGAAGGCAGCCCAGGTAGCCAATCGCATCCCAGAACACTGAAAAGGTCAAAGACATACAAGCTTAATGAAGTTGCTCCCATGAGGATGGCTGTAACAAGATGGGGAAATGGGCCTTAGCCCATCCTGGTTGCAAGAGGAGAGGAGAAATCTCCTGGTACTAATTCAACATTGTAGTATATCATAGAGTTTTTGCAACAAGATTCCACCGGACAACCAAAATGTGTATGAAGAAGGCTCAGCATCGGCAAACTATAGAGATGGGTCATTGCCTTCTTTTGACTTCATTGCGAATGCTTGCTAGATTAAGTGCTCCCTAGCCTAAGAGTTTCACAGCTGAGTCCTTATATTGGGAGCTTTCTGGGCAGGAGCTGCGTGAATGGACAAACCCTAGCACAAGGTGGGAGCTACTGAAATAATAATAGAGGCAGAGCAGTTCCCCGCATTGCAAATGGGGAGAGTAGACAGAATTATCCCCTGGTGCCCATGCACGACAAGGCACATTAAACAAGCAGTTTTAACTGGGCCAGAGAGACTGCCTTTTGTCCTTGGTAGATGTGAGAGGCAACAGCTTAGGCATAGCCTCCCCTTGACATGTGGGTATGTAAACTTGCCAAGGGGAGAATTAGGCTCTCAGATACCAAGTGATAACAACAGCTAGAACGCAGGGTTGGAAGGGACCTGGAGGGTCACCTGGCCCAACCCCTTGTATGAATGCGGGAATACTACCCCTAAATCATCCCTGCCCAGCCATCCCACCTCCCCTTGAAAGCCGCCCGCGAAGGAGGTCCCACCACTTCCCCAGGCCGTCTATTCCACAGCCGCCACGGTCTTCTAACAGCAAGGGATTTTGTCCTGAGATCTAATCTGCTTTGCTACAATTTAAAGCAGGGGAGGGCAGTTATTTTGGGCAGAGGGCCACTTATCAAGTTTTGGGAAGCTGTGGAGGGCTGCATGGGTAGCCCCGCCCCTGGTTGCCATATTGGGACCAGAAGTCCAACCTCCTAGCCCCTGACCTTTGCCACTGGAAGTCCCTCTCCTTGCCCTGGAAGTACCGTGTGGCAGGACACTGTTTGAGCCGCCACTTTAAGGGCCTGGAGCTGGCAGCCACCAGGTGCCTGATGAGGGAAGCCATTTTGAACCAAGGGCTGCCCATATAAACAGGGTAGTTCTGCTGCTGGGCCAGGCAACAACATCGCCTGGCCGGAGGGCGGCTGGTATCATCTGGAGGTAAGGGAGGAGCTGTAGGGGTGGTCAGGAGGCTCCTGGTCCTGGGCGTAACCTAAAACTGCACCCTGCAGGGAGTGGGTCGCCTGGTGGGGCTTCCAGTGGTGTGGGAGCCCCCAGGAAATGCCAGGCCAGTTAGTACTCCAGTGAAGGTGGGTCGGGGTGCCTTAAACCCTAGCCCCCACAACCGGGTGGGTTACCCCTTGTTTGGAGGGCCTGGAGGGTGGACCCTGAGAGAGAGAGAAAAGGCCATAGATTCAAGGCCTGTCTGAACTTCCCCTGACTGATCAATGCTGGGACCAGGACCGGAAGGGTCGAAGGTCCGGAGGCCCACTGTGAGGGATGCCCAACAGCTGTGTACCTGTGGTTCCAGCTGGCCTGGAGGTGAGCCAGGGCTAGTGAGCCGAAGGTCCGAGGGGACCACACCCAAAGGGGAATCATTTCAGAGAGCTATGCTGCCTAGCATGACGGTCGACGAGACTGCATGAGGAGAGGAATCCAGGCAGGGTTCAATTAGTAGGATTCTGGGACCCAGTGCGGGGGCTGGGGATGTTGAGAACAGCTGGATGCCATCTGCGAGGCTTGGGCTGTGGTGTAGGGGAGGAATGGAGCCGCAGATAATGCCCCCTAGCATCAGGGCAGGAACTGGGCAGCCTTCCGCTTAATTACATCATTAACTAATCAATTCACAACAAGGCATGGCAGGCCAGAAGGCAGGCAGTTAGCCCAGAAACAGGTGGGCGGACCACAGTTAAATCGGCCCCAAGAAGGCTCCCTGTTACATACTCCTTTTGGGAGAAAGGGTGCTGTGATCTGGAAACCGTGAAAAAGTTGTTTGTGTATATATGTGTGTGTGTATACACACACACACACACAGAAAACATCCACTATAACCAATTTTAATTTTATTTAAAAATATTTGTCTACTGATTTCTGTGTTAAAAAAAGTGTATCTAGAGATGGCTGCATAACAGCTTAAAATACAGCCCTACTGTGTGTTTTGTGTGGGCAGCAAGGGGGTATAAGTGGCGGTATGGTTGGGAAGAGAGAGTGAGAGAGTGTGTGTGTCTGTGTGCGTGTGCAGTGGGGTGTGGGTATGGTGGCTGGGTGTGTGCTGAGAAAGAGAGCTGGGCCTGGGCTGCCAGCTCCATACCGTGAAGCTCTAACACCCTGCATGTGAGCCTCACATGATGTAGCCAGGCAGACCCCATGCCCAGGCTCTGTGCTTCTACAACCCCACCCTGGGTCTCTGCTAGTCCCAGGGCACTTGCATAGGCTCTGTGTTTCTGCCCGCTACCACCTTTCCCTGCATTCCCTCCTGCAGGCTTGCCCGCTGCTCCCTGCAGCCCCCGCCACGGCCCACCGCCTACCACAGTCCCGCTGTGACTCTGCTGCCTGCCACAACCCCACCACTCACCATGGCTCCACCATCTGCCGGAGCACCCCCACGGCTATTCTAACCATTGGGGCCAACTGTGCCTGCACCACCACCCACTGGGGCTCTGCTGCATGCTGGGTCCTGCCTCAGCCTGGCCATGGCTCTGCCACCCACCCAGGCCCGCCTCCCACTGTGGCTCTGCCGACTCCCCACTGCCCAATGGGGCCTGGCTGTGGTTTTGCTGCCTGCAGGGGCCTGCCATGGCCCCACTGCCCACTGGGGATCTGCTGCCTACCAGGTCCTGTTGTGGCTCTGCTGCCCACTGGCTCCTGCCACTTGCTGGGGCCCAGCTACGGCTCTGCCACCCACTGCAACCCCACCAACTGCCATGGACCACAACGGCTCCACTGCCTCTCGGGATGTACCACAACCTTGCCACCCTCTAGGGCCCAGTTGTGGCTCTGCCACCCGTTGGGGCCCACTGCGCTGCCTGCTGGGGCCTGCCACGGCCCCACTGCCCACCGGGGACCACCGTGGCTCTGCTGCTCTGCTGCCTGCTGTGGCTCTTCCGCCTGCTGCACACCACGTGGGTCCTGCCGCTTCCTGCAGCTGCCACTTCCCATGCTGCTCCCCACAGCCCCCCTGCCATGGCGCCACTCTATGTAGCCCCCACTGCTCCCCGCATCCACCGCTTCTGTCCAATCTTTCCTTATTTTCCACTCAGACGGAGGGAGGGGGACCATCTCCAGGGGCATGGGGCTAGAAGCTGCAGAGGCTTCTGGTTGGGCGCTGAGGGTGGGAAGGGAGTGGGGGACTGAGTGGAGCTGGGCTAGCCTTGTTGCTCAGCCACAGGCTCCCGCTGGGTCCTGCTACTGCTGGCCGCATGTCATCTCTGACAGGGAGCCATAGGCAGATATAAATTAATTTTCTAATTTTTTTTTAAGGTCCCGTGGGCCAGATAGAATGGGCTGGTGGGCCAGATTCGGCCCATGGGACGTATTTTGTCCACCCCGATTTAAAGCCATTACTTTGTGTCCTGCTCTCTGTGGCAAGGGAGAATGGTTGTTTTACCTCTTCTTTATGACAACCTTTTAAATACTTGAAAGCTTACATTATGCCCTCCCCCCGTGTTAAAAAAAACCTTTTTCTCTCAGCTTTTTCTTGTCCGGCCCCTTCGTCATTTTTGTGACCTGCCTCTGGACCCGCTCCTGTTTTTCTACATCTTTCTTAAAATGTAGAGCCAGGAACAGTACAGGGTCTTCTAAGTTAGAACTAGCTGGGTGAGAAAGACAAGACAAAGGCAAAGACATTGTATTGTCTGTCTTTGTAAATGCCAAGTCTGCAGGTTCTGCAGAACCTTAGGCCCAACAATCGGAAGAACTCAAATAAAGCAGGTTTGGTTCTGGGTACAGGCCATTAACCTGACTCTATATCCAAGCATTTAAAGCATCCCAAACTCCTTGTGCAAGCAGGGAAAAAAATCCATTTACAAATATATATACTGAAAACTACCAGATGATGAGCTATTGACTGGATGGGTGTTCTGAAATCTCCACCCCGTTTGCTCCTCAGAGGGTAGGGAGCACTCGGCTTTGATTTCAGAGCTTCCAGTCACCCTCTTATTTGGGACAGGACACACACACAAGAATCACAGCCACATGCCAAAAATCACAGAAGCTGCTCTGTTTATGTCTATAAGCTGGATCCTAATTAACTGCAACAAAGCTACGCTGATTTCTGCTGTCACCTGAGGTGTCCCGGGCTGAGGAGATTCAAGATCAAACCTTACCTCCAGGGCATGGCCAGTCATTGGGCTCCTAGCTCAGATGGCACCCTAAAGAGCTAATCCTTAAGATGGACAACATAAATTCTGGAGAACCACAGCTCTGAGACCTGGACTCAAGTTTTCCTCCACCCCTAGATGCTCAGCTGGTCTCCATGATGTACCTACAGAAAGACTTGCGAGGCTCTGTTCCCTCCACCTCACACCTGTGCATGCTGCTGGAGCAGACAAGGCAAGGAGTAGAGGGGCACTAATGTGAAATTCAGCCCTGCTCCAAAGTGGCCCAACAAAATGCCTATATAGATTTCTAACTACTTTGATGGCTTAAGAGATGACTAGTGGTGGTGCTGGCCCTTTGCACAGCCTTGGCCCTCAGCTGAGATGAATCCACAGCTTTATTCACCTAGGGGAAAGATGCCCATTTCCACCAGCAGAGGGCAGAGCCTTTCTTTTGTAAAGGGAGCCACAGGCCCAACCTGCAGCCTGCTGGAGCCTCCAGCCCCAGCACAGGGCTGAGATTGTGCGTTCCCATTCCTCTTCACTCCAGACATTCACCTCTAAGTGTGGCTGGGCATTTCCAGACTATTATGTTATTTATAGAAATGCCTCCTCTCTCCAGAGCACCCAGCAGGCAAAATATAATCCATGAACGCTGAATTCACTTAGCACATGGGAAGGAGAAACAAAAGATGGGAAACAGCGAGGGGAAGAAGGGAGGTCTCTGGGAGTTGGTTCTCATTCATGCCAGGACCCTTTCATACTGCCCCATCAGCAAAAAGAGGCCTTAAAGCAAGTGCATCTTGAAAGGGTGCAAAGAGTGAGAATCACGCAAAGGCTTGCATGAGTGAGAATCAGGCTCACAAAACTGTAATTTGGGGCAAAATGTTTCTTGTTATTCAGGGAAAGAAAATGAAGTAAATGGTTTGGTTTTTCCCCAAACAGGCCTGACATGTTTGAGAAGAGGTTAACAATATTCAATTAGCTCCTCACCCATTGGTGTGAAATGAAAACAGAGGAGGAACACATGAGGAAGAAACAAAGATGGCAGTGAGATACAGAAAAGAAAGGATATGAGAAATGAGAAAGAAATGAGGAAGATAGCTAAACATAATTGTCAGCAGTTTGTAAAAGGGCTGTGGGATTTTCAAAATGAAAAGCAAGGGTTAAAAAGTGTTATTGCTGATTTCTGAGAGATGGAAAATATCACAGCTCTGGCAAATAATATTAAGATGTTTCTAAAAGTGTTTGATTTTAGGATTCTCATTCTTTTATCTTTTCAAATGAATCTGGGCAAAGGAGTGCATTGACATTCGTGACAGATGGAATGGAAGAATTTTGTTTGGAAAAAAATCTGCCTTTGAGTCACGTGCTTACAGAAATAAGCCATTTAACCACTTTACTGCATCCTCAGGCCCCCAGTACAGTGCTTTCTCAAATAATTAACGTTCCAGTGTGTTCCAAAGCACAACCTGCCTCCTAAAGACAGTTGGCGGCCAAATTAGAAACCAGCAGAGGAATGGTTAAAATGCCCACCATAAAACAATCTTATTTTGATTGTCTGCTGAGTAAGCTCTAAATCAGCCAAGCACATTGGCTTTGTGTTTTCCAAAAAGGCTATGCTCCTGGTCAGACACCTTTCTACAGGATGACGCACAGTGCAAAACCTTCCTAATGAAACTCAAGCCAAGGTAATCCACAGAGCCTTCACTGAGGTTTCGGGGCACGCTGCTGAATCTGAAACTTGGAATGAAATCCAAACAATCTGAGCCACCGAAAGGTCATACCTCATGGGAATCCCTGTAAATGCAACCTGCTGCCCTTTACACAGCTCTAGGTTAAATGACCAGCCTGAGGCTCATCATTAAGGTCTGGAGTTTCTATGGTTGGGTCTGAAGCAATCAAGTTGAAACCACGCAGAAAAAGGGCTGATCAGGATAAAAAGAGGACCCCTTAATCAGGGATGGATTTGATTTGATGGACAGTGTTAAGCTGGGACCCATAACACCAGCTGTAGAACGGAAAGCATATTCTCTATCTTGGGGTCTTTCCCCGGCCACCTGTGCTTTGCACTGGCACAAAGCACTTTCCATACTTAACACGGGTTTGGTGACAGCCTCCTGGACTTCATGACTGTCTTCTGCTCTGCCTTTACAGGCAACAGAAAGCTGTGCAGGGAGTGCAGTGCTTTCATGTTGCTCATCACCCAGATTTCCCTGGGACTGCTGGAGCTCCTCTTTGCCAGACCAATCATTGAAGGAGTAATCCAGCACATGGGGAGTTATCTAGCACAAGCTGATATCTCATCTTCCACACCCACAGGTCTAACTGTGGTGAGATGGGTTCGGGAGGTTTTACCCTCCCACACAGGGGTCAACATGCTTTGGTAAGAGCAGGTGGCAGAAATGTGCCATCCCACTGTCCCCAAAGGGACCTTTCCTCTCTGACTACATGGCCATTACATTCTACTTGCAATGGAGGCCCAGGACCCCCCCCCAGAGAGAAGAGTTCACAAGCCAGCTTAGAGAATGGGACCTTAACAAGGGCCCACCTCGGACACACAGACCTGGGGCAGGTCATCGTGTTGTGCCTAAAAGCAGAGACCCAGGGAAGATGATGTATCTTGAAAAACAACAAGGGTTATAGTCGTCTCGGAAAGCAGTTGCCTGGGTGTTCCCCCTTGCAGAAAATAGAAGCATGGGTGTGTGTGGGTCTGGGTCCCCAAAATGAAAAGCTGTGAAAGTTTAGATCTGGTGACACTCTGGATGGCTCAAGCCCACTTCCAGTTGTTTGGAGATATGGATACCTTCTGCTAAAAGACACACCAAGGCAATGGGAGCTACCTTTTTAGGAGGCGTGCCACAAATTAGCCTTGCACCCCCTGCAACTACCACTCTAATCCCCTGTCCCTACCCAATTTGTTGCTCTGCTTTCTGTTCCTAGCCCTGTGCTCCCTGTCTGATCTGCTGCTCTGCTTTCTGCTTCCTTCCCTGGGCTTTCTGCCCGATTTGCTGCTTTGCTTTCTGCTTCGTGCCTTATCTGCCTGTCCCTTCCCTGATCTCCTGCACACCACAAACAGAGGCTGCCCATGCAATCTGTAGCACCTGTGTTACAGGTTGGCCACCTCATTTTGCACCTGAGGATTATTACGCCAGGGTCTCACTAGCACAGGGCTCTCCCTGTCTTTGTGCTGACACAGGACTATAGTAGAGGACCAGCCTCTACGGGTGAAAGCACACAGAATGCAGAAGGCAATAGGGCACCCTTGGTTACACTCATGGCCTAGCATCATAGTTCTTGCAGCTCTGGCTTTTGGCCCAACATCCCACCAGGCCTCAGCAGATGTGGTGGTAACTCAGCCCTGCCCTCCTCTGCCCCTTCTCCGCTCCCCTCTCACTCCTCTCCCCCACAGCAGAGCCTGCTTCAGAAACCATTATCAGTTCTTCCCTTTAGGCAGCCCACATGTTAATGACTCCTCCATGCCTCAGTTGCATGCTGTTTGGCAATTACATTATTTCCCCTCACACACCTCTTTGCAGATGAATCTACAATATAAACCAACAGGGCATCATGTTAGCAGAATACCTGCAATGGGAACGTAAGGAAAAACAACTCCTGTCCGACCCGCAGCAAATAACTGAGGGGACAGGGGCCAAGAAGGAAGCTTGAGAATAAGAGAAGGGATGAATTTAAGGACCATTTGCCCTTGTGGTAAAACCAGCTTGAGATGAACTCCCATTGCTGCTGTTTTGACAGCCCAAACACACTCGCTCGCACAATATCTCTGTCTTGTTAAAGGTAATTACAGTTCTTCCCGTGTAATGAGATGGTTTTTAAAGGCCATTCAAAAGAAATTTTCTATAATGAGGTTAAGGGTTTTATGGTGTTATACATCAAGGGAGCTAGTAATTGGTCGGATCCAGGCAACATCCTGAAGCGGGGAGATAGGAGGTTTCATGAATAATAGGCCAGTGTAGAGTGCAGTCTCCAAAATGTTTTGCCTCTTCAAAAGGAGGGAGAACAAAAAGGAGAAGAAAGAAAGAGGGAGACTTTGCAGTTTCCTGTCCCTCTTGCAGTAATGAGCTGTTTGCTAGTTGTGTTGGGCAGCTCTCACCTGAGGGGTCTGGGGCAGCTAAGGATTTCCGTGCGCGTATCTCTCTAGAACCACTGTCTGACTTCCCATACTGATTCTGGGAGGTGCCTTCATCCACCAGTGGAAATGCCTCTTCCTCCAGCATTCCTTCACTGTGGTGCCATTTGGTACAACATACTCTGAGCCATTGGCCAGATAGTGTGTAGAGAGAGGCCAGGGCTGGGCTGCTCTCTTCAGATTGGAGTTAGAATCAGAGAGGATTCAGAACTGGAGCTGTGCATCTGAGCAGTCACTTCTGCACATGTCTAAGCTTTGAGGCTTCAGGTAACACAAAGACTTAGCAAACTGACCAGGGCTTGTATAACCATCCTAATACACTCATTCCAGTCGTGGGACAAGATCACCTCCTGCTTATCAGTCCTCCAGATACACTTCGGTACTACAACGTCCTCCAGACACACTTCCACAGTAGGGAGGTTTGAATCAAATGCAGTCCATATCCAAACCATTCCTGTTCTTATTCAGCTGAACCAAAACTCAATCCCTCCTCAGAGCTTAAACCAAACTTTCTATGAGGATAAAAATTTTGGATATTTTTTGCTCTAACTGCTCTTCAGTTAACCCAGGTGCTTTTGTCTTCCAATATCTGGGAGCAGGGATCATCATTGTTCAAAATCATTTACCCCACAGAGCAATCAGAGGGCTTGCAGCAGGTCCTCACATTCAGAAGACATCATTAAACTCAGATGTCGCAAGGTAGGAACTCTGGGTAAATGGATGGACAAGTAATTGAGAGAGGCTATTTTCATTCCATCCCCAAAGTGAAAGTAAGAAATACCAGAAATCTCATCAGAAAACCTCTTCTTTCATGATCTCCAACCCACTTGTACAAACTGAAGAGGTAGTAGTATGGGTTAAGAGATAAGTACCTGAACTTTGGGGTGCTTAAGGGCTTATCTGATTGAAAATGAGCTTCTAAACATATTGAGGTTCACCCAGCAGTAATGCTGATGTTGCTGAAGCAAGCTGACAAGAGCACATTGCCTCATTAGAATGAGATGCTCTTTGCATTATGCTTCTCTTTCTGCTGTATGGATTACCAGCTTGTGTAGTTAGGCAGATGACTGAAATGCAAACCTCTCTAATAAAACCTGGACTTTTACATAAGATGTCAACTCAACCTTCTGTAAGGTGGGGCTAGAGCTGAACTCTTTCAGAGCTGGTGTTTTGCTTTGGTATGTGGTGTACAGACCCTGAGCTCATGTCAAATAGCTGAAATCTGTGGAGCTATGCCAATTTACTCTCCCAGAGGACACCATGGACACCAGCTCTGAAGTTCAGATATTTTGCTAAGTTCTTCTCTGAACATTTTGGAGTGCTTGGACCACCATCAGGCTGCTGCTGGGACCTAGCCCTTCATCCGCAATCTAAGCAGTCCACTCCTTCCAGAGTAGAAACCAAAAACTCCAAACACTCACAAGTCACCTGCCCCATCTCACATAAGGCACTCTCCTTCCTCTTCTTTCATCGGGCTCTCAACTCACTTGGTTTCCCTATTCAGTCCTATCGTTCCCCCCTTAGTTGAAGGAGTCACAACATTTGCTCACCCCTGCTAAGTGGACACATCAACACTCTCTTGTTCCTTTCCTTCTAGGAGAGGGTGCTATATCCATCGACAGCACAGGGAGGGACTGCCAGCACCCACTGCTAGCAGCACACAGCCCTGAGAACACTAATTTAGGTTGTGCACCTTCCTAATGCAAAACACCCCAGCTACTTTTCTTTTCAGGCCTTTAGACCTATGCACTCCCAGCCATCCTGGTTGGCCTCCAACTTGTGGCAGAGCCCTGACTCCAGATCTGCCATCCTTGGAGCTTTCCTTGTCAGCCACATGACTCTCTGAACCATAGACAGCTCTTACCGTCCTAGCAGGCCAGCTTGCAGACACAGCCCTTTGTCATCCATCCCCTAAAACCGAGGAGGTGGTGCAAGGTGACACCAGTGCAGCCGAGCCCTGACTCCTCATCTTAGTTCATCCTACAATAACCTATTTAGACAACACACTTTTTGGCACTGAGACTCTTCTTTGGGGTCCAGGTAGCAGCAACTGCAATGAGGATCCAACCTCTATTGCATCTTCAAGATGTTCTTCTACCATATTATGATTTCACATGCTAAATTTAAATGAAAATTACAAAGCTGTTGTACCTGCCCTACTCCCCTGCATAGTGCTCAAACCCTCTATCCAAGATGGAGGGAAAAGGTTCAGTGTCCACAAGGTCAGGCAGTTTGAGCAAATTTTCCTCAGGAAGCAGGAGGAGTAACCCTTCCCAACAGAGCTACTTGTGTGAATAACCAGGGTGAACAGGTGTCACTCAGGCCTGCAACATTCAAGACCCTCACTACATTGCCACACAGCTTGGAGACCAGTGTGGGGTCCTGCTGGTCAGAACGGAGGTACGACGAGACAAGTTCATAGGGGCATGCAGGGGAGGATGGTAGGCTATAACAGTGAAAGCAGTGAGGGAGGGAAGCAAGGAGAGCTCTTTAGCCAACAGCATCACAGCTTTCTGCTTTTGTGAGCATAACACTAAGAAAAATCCCACTGTGAATCCTAGATTACAATTTGCACTAAATGTCTTTGCCAGGTTCCATTCGTGGTTAGGCAACACACATTATCCACCTTTTTCTGTCTGAGAAGCTGCATTTAATATCACAGCTATTTATGTTTTTTAAAGACCAATTAAATATTAAAGGCGTTTATCAAGGTTTAAGGCTGCAGAGAGCTGAGCAGCTCAGATGTCAGTGACGCTGCCACGTGGTTTCGGAAGGGGAGGCAAAGCCTAGAGCAGGGTCCGGCGGGAGCCACGCATTTGTGGATTGCCATGTGTTGCTTTGTTATGCACACCTGTGCCAGCCACCTCATTAAACAGAATGAGACAGGGAAGTGGATGGCTCAGAGGATTGGGAAATGGGATACAAAACCTTTTAGCTCTAGGTCACTGCTTCAAATCTGGCCCAGGGAAGTTACCACAGAAGAGATGGCTCTTCTGTGTGGCCTTTGTGAACTATACCAATGGTCTCAGGCCAGTTTTCAGCAGATAGCTGTCCAAAATACAGGTGTTAGCACTGCACAGTCTCACTGTTATGGGCAACCTCATCAGGAGGACTGGTGGCAGAATAGGCTGTGGAGAGTGAATTAGTTTCCCTCCCTTGGAGGTCACTACTCTGGGTGAGGAGTGAGGGAGGTTGGCTGGGACAGTGTGAGAGGAAGCTGGCTTGGCCATGGCCTGTGCTGCACCTATTGTACATGAACAAAGGCTGGTACCCTCTCTGTATCACTCTGGCACTCCTCACTGGCACTTAAATAATTTTAAACACACACATTGACAAATTATCTTGCAGGAAGAAGACAGGACTAGAAATGGGACCTGAGCTCTCAGCATTTGCTTGTGAGGGCACTGGTACTAAAAGGACTAGCTCTGGTCACCACAGCCAGCAGAGATGTGCTACCCATAACAGCTTGATGTGAAAACACAGAGATGGCACTAAAAAAAACACCTCCTCCCAAAAATGGGCAACAAATGAGCAAATGCACTTCTGGTAAGAGACAATCACTTCTAAGCAGGCCATCAATGCTCAACACTTTCAAAAGCAACAGAGGAATCAAGGAGCTGGGGTATACCCTGGTGTCCTGTCAGAAAGGAGATGGGCAGTCCGTGTTTGACTGGGACTCTAAAGAAGGTTTTTTGCAACCATACGATCTGCCCCCTCCTCCCCCAAGAGAAAAAGGGGTGGGAGGGGAGACAATGCACAAGGAGTTATAGTGACTTGAATCAGGCCATGGAGACAGTCAGTAATACAGTAGCACAATATGTCTCCATGTTTAAGTCTCCTAAAACCTGGCTCAGAAAGCCTGCAGTCATTACTGCCTGTATTTCAATATTGTGTTCCAACAGCAATACACAGAATGCTTCCCAACTGGGCTGACCAGGAATATGACAATGCATTTCATGGTCCTAATCTACACTGCAATACTGTAAACAAGTGAGTGTCCCGGGGCTGGTCTGAATGTAGGCCCGCTCACCTGTTTCTGGGCAAACCACCCACCTACCTCACCTACCACACCTTGTTGTTACATGACCATACAACGTCACTAAGGCAGGAGGCTGCCCATTTACTCGCCCTGGCGACAAGCGCTTTACACACAACTCCAACCACCCTTATCATGTCCCATGACTCACAGATGTTTCTCCAGCTGGGTAGCACAGGGACCTGAGCTCTAGAGTCTTATGTGGGACTCTCACACCTCACCAGAGCTCGTGGTCCCAGCATCCTCACACTGGGTTCTTACATATTCTTATTCTGGGCTCCAAGCCTCACCCTGGGCATCCAAGCCCACACCTTGGGCCTACAAGCTCCACCCTCAGCTCCAGGCCCCATACTGGGCTCCAAGTCCCACATACTGGGCCTCCAAGCCCCACCCCAGGCCTCCAAGTCTGCATACTGGACCTACAAGCCCCATCTCGGGCCTCCAAGCGCTGTCCTGTGCCCCCTGGGCTACCATAACCTCATGGCTCACGGTAAATTTGGGCGCTGGTCCAGGTCCCTCCACCAACCTGGGCCCTGCCTCAGGACTCCCGTGACTCTGGGCTCCCCCTGCTTGCTCTCATACCCACCAGGGATGTGGGGCTGGGGTCAGAAGGCACCCCATACTTGCCCTTCACCAGGCCTGGTACTTTTGGGGGACTGTCCTGCCGCAGACAGTCCCACCAAGCCACCTGTCCCCGGAAGGGTGCAGTTTCTGGTCATGCCCAGGACCATGGGGTCTCCTCCTTCCCCACAGCCCCAGCCCTTACCTCCAGGCTGTTGTGAGCAGCACCGCCAACCAGGTGGTGTTCGCTACTGGCTGGCAGCAGACTGATGGCTTGACAGTGAGGGACCAGCCCTTCTATACAATGGCTGGATCTTGTCCCCCACTCACGCAGCCCTGCAGGCACCTGAAGGCTGCCTTGCTGCTGCTGCTCAGGCTGTTGCAAGTAACAGAGCACCCTGTGCTCTGTTACAAACACATCTTGACTTTTTCCCCTCCCCACATAACTTTACAAATTTCCATTAAGGTAGACCTTAATTTAGGGGAGAAGACTTCTTGGTATTAATTCTCTCTGTCCCAAGAAATGTTAAAATTAAGAAGAACCTGGCCCAGTTTTTCTCTATCCCAGTTTCAAATTATATTTTCACCATACATGCTCAACATGTATCTTCTAGAAGGCCTATTACTTTTAATACCTGTTTGTTCCCTAGGCAATCAATTTGCCTCCTCAGTGCTTTAGTGTCCATGATCCTCTCAGAGTATCCTTTGGGCCATAACACATTCATCCTGTTTCTTTAGCTTTACTCCAAGCCCCCTGGCATCACAGCCTTATTATTGGTTTGCCCATTGTAGCCTGGATATTCTCCAGCCCACTCTTCCCAAAACCGACCGTATTTATGTTAAATAGATCCAGCACTGCTGAATGACTCAGATCTGTAATGCCAAACCCAACGGGTATGACGTGTTGCCAAAGATGGTGACAGGGTCAGCTTGTAGAAGAGGAAGAGCAAGAAGCTTCCATCTGCAGTGGAGCTTTTTATTGTTTAAATAGAGACATGGTGAATGTTACCGGACTGATCCCTTTGGAATATGTATCCATCTATTTATTCCTAGGATCTTTATTCCACAAAAAACTAAGCAGATGGACAGATGGCAAGCATATTCAGTATGTCTGGAGGATGTCTGAGCCTCTACAAGGTACCCTCAGTGAACAGTGAGATTTCTTTGCATCTCCCTTCCTGACCACTCAGTAAGATGAAATAAAGACCCCTACACTCTCCCCCCAAGTCAGGAGAGTCTGACCTATGAGCCTAACCTTTCCACCCACTTTCTGCCAGATGGTGCTGGTACATGTGACCTCACACAGCACAACAAGGAGGAAGTGCTACAGGCCCCTGCTCAGTCAGCTTAGGTGAAGGGATGGTCCACGACCCTCTGTAGATGGAGAAAAGGCAAATGATTTACTTCCTGCCCATCCGCCTGTGGCCCCCCACCCCCTGGATCAGAGGTTAGATTAGGCATGTTTCCAGTCCCGATCCTGGGGCTCATGGGAACTTCCTGGTTCAAGAGCTGGGCTGATCTGTCTCTGTTCCCAGACTGAGACTCCATGATTCCTCCAGGTGGAGAACACCAATGCTTATTGTCTGGCCTGGTGTGAAGAGGGCAGTGTGTTAAGCCTTGTGATGGATTCACAGGCTCCACAGAGGCATAATGAAGTAGTAGCCACATGGGGCACTCATAGGAACACATGTACTGTACAATGGCCCACTGCCTGCCTGAGAGAAGACACCACTCATTCCTGTGCCTCTATAGCCAGTTGCACAGCCACATGCCCAGAGTCCCCTGCTGCCTGCTCTCTGCACATCTCCAATAATGACATGTCCTTCAATGTGTGGCTGTGGGGGCAGACAAGCTCCACTTGATGCTGGGTGTGGTCTGGAATGGGGCAACCCTCCCACATCACTCCATTTGTGCCCCCTCCTTGGGCCCTCCCTCTTTCAGCTCCCCTGTTCCTGGCTGAGGAAGGAGGTACGCTATTTCTGCCAGTCAGAGCCCATCGGCACCACTCTTCATGTAATTTCCATAAGGTAGAAGTGGCCAACCTGTGGTCTGCTTGCCGCAAGTGGCTTGAGCGGCCTCTGTGGGGGAATGTGGCAGACAGGGGAGGGAGCAGGGAACACAGTGGCAGGGAGGGCAGGGAGCAGAAACCAGAGCAGCTGATTGGGCAGGAGAAGGGGATGGAGTGGCACTTGGGAGGGGTGTGGGAGCTTAATTTGTGGCACACCTGCCAAAAAGGTTGGCTTTCACTGCCATACTGTCTCTACTCCCCTTTCAGGACCTCAGTGCAGGAGTTGCCGCAAATGTTCCTCTCCAGGCCCCTGGTCAGCCCCACACAAGCTCCTCACCCCAAAGAGCTCTGCTGGGCCTGTCCTCCTTCTACATCTTTCCTGCATGTGTCAGGGCAGGGGTGAGCAATTATTTTGGCTGGAGGGACACTTAATGAGTTTTGGCGAGCTGTCAAGGGCTGCATGGGTAGCCCTGTCCCTTGACAGGGGCCCCACCCCTGGTTGCCATCTGGGGATCAGACATCCTGCCCCCTAATCCCTAACCTTTGCCACCGGAAGTCCCTCCCATTGCCCCCGAAGTACTCCTTTCCGCAAAGGGGCTGCCATCTTGGAATCGGAAAAACCCCAA
>NW_017728911.1:5393668-5401927 GCF_001723895.1 Crocodylus porosus | reverse complement strand
GGGGATATGGATGGGTATGGGGCTGTGGGTGTATGTGGGGTGGGGGAGCAAGTGGGCGTGTATGTGGATATGTGGGGTGTGGGTATGTACGGGGTTTGTGTGGGGCTGTGAGTGTATGGGGGAGGGTGACTGGAGTATGTCAGGGGGTGTGGGGTGTGCATGATGGTGCGAGGGGGGATGTGGGTACATGTGTATGGTGAGCTATGTATGTGGGACCCCCCTACAAAAACGCACCCCCACACATGCCCCCTCCCTCATTTTGGACAGCTCCTGAAGTCTGGGGGCGCTCATGAGCCACGGCAGAAAATGGGCTAGAGGCGGCCCAGCTCCATACAGCCCCTACCAACCCAGGCTGTGCACTCCTACTGCACCGGCCTTGGCACCCACTGGCCCTGGTACCGGGGCACCAATGTAGGCCCTGCTCTCCTGCCCAGCTGTCACTGTGCTCCCGCCGGCACGCTCACTGCAGCTGTCCTGCCCCCTGCCTGTCTCCACTGCCACTGCCATTTCCCCACTTTCCTACCAGCCACCACTGCTTCTCCCCACCCTCCTGCCCATCCGCCTGCTGCCCCAGCAGAACGTAGTTCCTGGCCGTATGGCTGGGACCACAAGATGCAGCAGGAGCCAGCCGGAAACTGTGGGGGCTGGGCCAGGCCAGCTCCTGCTGTACCAGCAGAGAGAGGGCAGAGCTGGCTCGGCTCCACAGAGCAGCTGCCAGCCAGGGCTCCACGCTTCTGCCGCTCCACCCTGGACCCCTCCAGCTCTGGCACTGGGGCACCAGTACAGGCCCCCCACTCCTGCCCCCCACTCCCCACTCGTTGCTGCTACCTTTCCCTTGCTGCTTCCCTTCTTTGCCACCTGCAACCAATCCCTGTGGTTCCCAGATGGCTCCTGCTGCTGATGGCCCTGGGACACTGCACTCCCGCCTGCCCGCTTGCTACCACTTCCCACCCCCACCTGCCACCGCTGCTGTTTCCCTTTCTTCCCCACCTGCCGCCACTTCCGCTCCCTACTCCCCAATCGGCCTGCTGCTCTGGCAGCATACAGTTAGTTCCCAGCTGCATGGCTGGGACCGCAGGATGCAGCAGGAACCAGCCTGGCCCCTGGCTGGTTCTTACTGTGCTGTGCAATTCCAGCCGTACAGCCAGGAACTACATGGTGCCAGCTGGGCTGGGCTGACTCCAGCTGCACTGGCCATCCTCCCCCTCTCCCTCTCCCTTTGCCGGAGGGAGGGTGGGGGAACTGCCTGAAGTTTCTGGCTGGGGACTGGGGGCGGAGGGGCTGGGGGTAGGGTAGGGTGGGGCTGGGCAGGCCTTGCTGCTGCCAGTGCTGGGTCCCGGTTCCTGCTTCTGCCAGCATCTTGTCATCTTTGACAGGAAGCCACAAGCAGATAGTAATTAATTTTCTAAATTTTTTAGGGGCCCTGTGGGCCAGACAGAAAGGCCTGGTGGGCCAGATCCAGCCCACAGGCTGTATTTTGCCTGCCCCTGTGTCAGGGGCTACAGCATGGGTCCAGTGGCCTAAGCCTGGCTTAGCTTCTGCAGTGCTCAGCACCAGCTGTGCCAAGAAACAGGTTGGCAGATGCTTTATGATAGATATCCGTGTAGATATAAAGGCATCAGACAGAGAAAAAATGCCAATAGAAATAAACGAGGCTGAGATAATGAACCGACATCCCACATTTCCAGAGATGAGTAATAGGCAGGCAGATCAAGCAACCAACCTTTTAGGGATCAGAAGCAAGAGAAAGGAAGTGATCCCCTTTCTCCCCTCTGCCCCAGTCCTGGCACACACGCCTTCTCTCTTTCAGGCATTAATCTTTCATCCAGGATAACGTCTGACTTCATGAGGAGAGAAAAAATTAAATATTTTACGAGACCGCAGTCAATCTTGCAGGCCCTTTTGTTGACATTTCAAACATATATTTGACCTTGTCTCTCATTCCCTCTTGGTGGAGCAGATAGCTCTACAGAAAGCACATTACCCTCAGAGTTTGGGGACCTGGCACATCAGCTAAGCCCTTTTAAGGAGAAAAAGGTGTAGGGAAGAGGCCATCTCCACATCCTGCCTTCCTTCTCCCTGTACCCTATTTGCCTTCCCTGCCTCCTTTTCCCTTCCCTGGCTCCTTCTGTTCTCCCTTCTTCTTGCTCACTTTCTTGCTTTTGTTGTTCTCTCCCATCCTTCTGCTCCTTCCAGCATGCCCTTTCTATCCCATGCCCCCTCTCCGTTTCCCTCTTCCCCTTGTCCATCATTCTGGGCTCTCTCAGCAGCTTGGGTTCCTCTTCCCTTTCTGTATTTTCTTAGCTAATTTCTTTGTCTCTCTCCCCTATCCTCCTTCTGCGCCTCAATTAATGTCAGCATCACTTTTCATCCCTTTTTTAAACCAAAGGTTCTGTTGTGCCCTCACTGTGTCCAAGGCAGGACCGAGCAATCACAAACTCAGTCAGGGACAAGTGTTTGATAAAGGACTTGAGCAATCTCGCAGGGGAACAAGCATCTCTGACAGTCTCAGCTTTGGTTGGTGGCTCAAGGACTGCATGTCCCATTCCCAGCCATTCTGTCTTTGGCTTTGCATCAAAAGTTTCCTTTACTTCTCTTTTCTGTGACACATCCTCCCTTTGAGAAAGTCACATCAAACATTCAAATACAAGGGGAATGTTATAAAAATGCTGTCTTCATTTAAAAGCTAGACCTGTCATTTTTCTAAGACTTGTTTCTCATTTCCCAGTTATGGCCTTTTGTCCTGGTGGCTCTGGTTCAATACAGGGTCAAGCAGATGCAGAGCACAGCCTCTGAGGCAATCCCCCCACTCACAGCAATTGAGTAAGCTCACCATACCCCTCCTACCACAGCAGTAATAACAGAAAGCCCTCACCATGCCCTGCCTCACGTGATAACACATCAAGACAGAAGAGGGAGAGCTTTGGAGAATGCAGGTTCTTCTGAACCCCAACTTTAGGAGAAATGCCAGAGAGAAACTGCCATGTTCCCATCTTCACTGGAAAAGAGTCTCAGATCCTAGATTAGATAACCTGTGACAATGCCTGTTTGCTCACCATCGCTGCAGAGAGACAGATAGACCCCTGCCTCAGGGAAGAGGTCTGGCTATGCAAGGTATAATACATAATATCATTCACCTTTCTCTTCTGCCATGGTGGGCTACATAACCTATCCTTGTTGTATGTTTCCAACATACTTACCTGGCAGGGGAAGCACCGTGACCACGTAGGCAGGCTCCCCAGGGCAGGTGATTGTCTCTGATATGTCCTCCATCGGAGGTCTATATTGAGCAGATTGTTTTTGGTGTTGGGTGGTGGAACCGGAGCTTGCTCCATCCACTCCATGCATTGACCTGGTATTGAAGTGCTTCCAGGACTGGTGCAAAAAAAACAGGGAAAAAAAAAGCCATGGACCTGTGGATGGCAGAAGGCCATCATAGACATGAAGGAGGCGGGTTTGAGCCCATCTCCAAGGGAACCAACACCCAAATATTTGGAACTATGTGGCAGCATCAGCAGGAAGGGCAGGGGAAAAAGCCATACTTTCAGTTCCAACTGGAAGTAGGATAGACTAGCACAGGGTCACATAGGATGAGCAGCACGGGGGAAGCCAGCAGTGTTGCTGCCTGTGCCTATCCAGTCCATACAGCAAGTACTAAAGCTCTGGTTTCAATGCAAACTCATAGCAGAGATACAAATCATTCACCCCTAATTAAAAAATTGGGCAAATTAGACTGACACAGCTCAGGGGCACCAGAATAAGTTGTGTTTATACCAGGGAATTGCAAAGAGCAGCCCTATCAAAGGCTGAGTCCTAATGGAGAGCAGAACTACTATTGAGAAGCAGCAGCTTCTAAGACTGCTGAGGTGGGTGAGCTGCATCACATTTGAACTGCATCCACACTAGACCATGTAGGACCCACTCGTACCACACGGTAGGATGGGAAGGCATCCTGAGGCTTCTTGCTATTCTTACAGGGTTACTGCATTTTGGGAAACCTTTGCACCTGGAGCCTGGGCTAATAGAGTCAAACTCTCCAGATCTCTTAGCATGGTCCATGGCTGAGACTCCTGGGAGCTACTGCAATACAAATAATGCATAACATTATTTACAAGGAAATAACAACAGCATAGTTGCCCAGATAAAGAATGAGGGAATAGAAGGCATTTCCTCCTGGCACCAGAACACCAAGTGCCTACATCCCACCAAAGCTATCTCAAGCAGCTTCCTGGGTACCAGAATCTCTGCTGTTCTCCATGCAGCTGCCAGAACCTCCAGTTATTTGGGGGGCTATTATGCTGCAGTGGACACAAGGCCTTGGTTAACCTGATAGATCATATCCTTGTGCTCTAACTCTAGATAACATGGAGTAACTGAACTGGAAAAGAAGTGGTGAAAGCATCCTCATTTGGTATGTCTGCCTTTGGTTAGACATACCTTCTCCTGACCTTCATTCCAGGAAAACAAAATTATATGGCCTGTGATAGTGGTTTGGCCCTGATCTTGCCAACACTCAGTTGCACTGTGCAAATAACTACAAGAGCCAGGAAGGAATGGCAGTGTACACCAAAACTGTCCAAATCTGCTGCTTTAACATGCCATTTAACAGCATGACAGGCTATGATTCCTGTATTTCTGTGACACAGTAAGTCTTCCCAGTGGACCACCCTTTTAAGATGCAGCATTCTTAGGCAAAAGAGGCTATTAAGGTGAGTGCTAAGCTCAACTTTCTCTGTAAAACATGACGGCTTAGGACTTTTCTGATAGGTGAAGAAAAAGGGAAGCAGGCATGAAGGATTGGAGTCACACTGGCCAGCGTCCTGCAACCCAGTCTGAATAGGCAGTGGTCAGTTCCATTAGCATGGGAATGGAGCTCAAATGCCTCTCTTCAATACACAGTACAACAGCTCCCCTCACAGGTGTGAGGGGAGAGAAGTGGTTTTATGATGCCAACCACCTCCCCTGCACAAAAAAGAAAGAAAAGAGGGAAAAACCCCTTCATAACTGTAGTGCATTCCAAGGAAATTAACTTTCAGTCAGGAACCATCCATTACCAAGAGACAGTGCTGGAGGGTGGAGAGGCTGTACTTCAATCCTCAATCCCAGCATATAACATCCCTGGGATAGGAGTGTCAAGAAGAAGGAAGAATGGTTTTGGGGAATTTAGCCCTGCACTGTAGACTATTCATCCCTGGTCACCCAGGTGACTGACTTCCTCGGAGAGGAAGAGTTGACTGAAGGAGATTAGTCTCAACTTGCATGCAGTGCAGAAGGAGTTTTAGGGTCCCTCACAGACCCAGAATGGTCACAGTCAAAAAGTGCCTACTGAAGTCAGAGGTGGCATCCAGTTTTATGGCCTACTCACTTCTCATTCCGCTGATGTGGATTTATTATGGCAGAAAGGACAGTATCCATATTTTCTCTGTGAGAGTGCTGTGACTGAAATGATTCGTGACTCTTTCAAGACCATGCTTCCTAGCAAACCTGAAACATTTCTTTCCCCATGCCAGCTACTTCTGCAGGATGTGGTACTAAGCATGTCTACAGCTATGCCATTTCTCTTACCCATCACCCTGCTAGCGTAGCATGATGCACTGACTGCACACCCTTGTTCTTTTAGCTTCTCCCCGCAACGCCCTCAGAATCCTGCTGTGCTCCTATGAGAAGTCTCATAGCCCCACACCAGAGGAAGGAGAATGGGGACAGCCTCGTTTTCTCCCTTTCTTTTATGGTGCCTCCAAAGGAAATATGAAAGAGCAAAGAGGAGTCTGTAATGGAGCAACTGGTATATAGGAACAACTGGTTCAAGAAGAGTCTGATAAGAAACCTTCTTCTCCTCTCATCCTTTCAAACTCTCTACCCACTAGCTTATAAAATTTATACCCCCCACCGCCTTTACTCAGATGTTACTGAATCACCAAAGGCCTCCTTAGAACCAGGTGCCTTATCAACAGCTCCATCACTAGACAAGGAGAGTTGGATCTAGAATTAGGTGTAATTACAAATGAAGGAACTTAATCTTACAAACCCCCATCGTCAAGCATAGTGCCTACTGCTAGGCATCTTGTCGCAATCAATGGGAAGACTCAAAGTAGTACATACATTATTTTTGTGGTGGGCTCTACCTCATTACTCTGGGATAGGAAAAACATGTAATTGTAGATGACTACTTAACTTCAGGAGAAAATATCCTAGGAACATAATGTAAGAGAGGAATTTCAAAGGTGTCAGTACAGAGGAATGGATTAATTCACTGAACCATTTTGAAAGAAACCAAGCGTTACAAAATGTTTTTAAAGTGCTGTAATCTCTTTGGTGTGTTGGCTAAATGAATCCCCCCTCCATATCTAAAAATACATTTAATCACCCACACCGTATTTCAATATTTCCAGATTCCTAACAAAATTACAATATCAGTATTTTTATCTAGGTCTAACCCTCTGACTCAAATTATTATTGTAACTTTTAAACTTTCTTAGATCAGCAGAGACTGATGTTTGGAGATCAAAAGGAAAGATTTATTATCCTAGTATTTTCCTCTGAAACACACTAGACCTATACCTCCTAGCCTAACAAGATCCAGTAGCTGGAAACTGAAGCTAGACAAATTAAAACTGGAAAGAAGATGCCAATTTTTAAGAGCATGGGTAATTAAGCAATAGAATGGCTTACCAAGGGATGTGTTGTTTTCTTCATCACTCAAAAGCTTTAGATGAGGATTGGTTGTCTGTCTTAATGATATGCTCTAGCTCAACTACAAGTTAATGGGCTAGATGCAAAAATTACTACTTGAAATTATATGGCCTGTGGTACTGGTTTCAAATCAGGCTAGATGATCACAACAATCCCTTCTGGCCTTAAAATCTGAGTCAACGATGGAAAAAAATCTAGTGTTGCAAGAAATATTCCTCCATTAGGAATTACTGTGTCAGTTCTTTTCCCTCATAATTTTTGCTTTGTCAAGGATACCAAGAAGTAGTTCTTAAGACTGTTGTAGCAGTGAAAATTCTGAATAGGCAAATTAAGGGGAAAAAAAAACAAGAAGGAAGAAAATAAGCATGTTGATAAAAAGCTGAATAATTCAGCAGAGGATCAGTTAGTAGACTTGATTCCTTCAGAATTTGAATGAAATCGTTTTTACTTACAGTTCGTTTGTCTTTTGGTTTGGAACTCTGTGAGCCAGAAAGCAGTATATTTGCATTTCACTTTCTGCTACGGAAACTGAGGCTTCATTCCATGGGCTTTCTTGTTGAATGATCTGCTCTAATTTAATTGGAATTTGAATCCCTTAAAAAGCAGTTTTGTGATCTGATCCTTCATATTGAGACTTTGTGATCTGAAAAGCAATATATTTGTGTTTATATAGTAAGAGAAGCCTAATTGTTTTGGGCTTTTCTACTGCATAAACTGTTGAATCTAAAAAAGTTTTGACTTTACTCCTAATTGATATTTTTGTATTAAAATGCTATGACACAAAGAGCAATTTGTTTGTAGTTCCTTACTGTGAGTTTTTTTTGTATTGAATAATGAGGGGCTTTGGTTCTAAAACACTAACAGGGATAACTTTGATGAAGTTAACAGTACTGCTTATACAAGTAATGATTCTCTTCCACTTCTTTGAGGAAATGGGCCCTAAAAGCTAGAAACTCAAAGGTACGGAGGAGTTTCAAGATGCAAGTAGGCATCTACCGGAATGTTTAAAGGTGGCTACGCACCTCACTCCCACTGAAATCATTGTACAACCTATGTGCTTTGGAAAATTTCATTAGGCATCTTTAGGTGGTTGAATACCTTTAAGAAGTCTAGCATAATAAAAGCCTTAGTCTGTCTTTCTGTCCGTAATGCTCTGGGTGAACTGCACATGCGCCACCAAGAGGGCATGTGCCAATTACAGATAGAGGCAGCTGCTGTGCAGTCCCCCCTCAATAGCCAGCAGAAAGGGGGAGGCGGTGGGAAAGAGGGGAGGAAGAGAGGAAGGAGAGCAGGAAGGGGAAGGGGGGAGCGGGTTTCCAGTGGCAGTGCCGCAGCCACCACTGCCCAGCCCTGACAACAGATGACAGAGAGGGGGAGGCAATGGGAAGAAAGGGAAGGGGAAGATATTGTATGCCGCCAGGTGTCAGCAACTGCCACCACATGCAAGCTCCCTTCTTCCCCCCGTTCCCAGGAGCCAACAGTGGCCTGGGGTGAGGCAGCCGGGAGGGGAAGGGCATATGGGGCCACACCAGGAGCAGCAGGGGGTGGTATGGAGCCCACAAGGCC
>NW_017728911.1:5375131-5393568 GCF_001723895.1 Crocodylus porosus | reverse complement strand
GATGGCACTGCAGGGCACTTGGTGGCGGCGCTCCATCCCCGCCCACCCCTGCCTCCACCCAGTCATGCATGATGGGCAATTTGCTAGTCTGAACATAAGAGTCTAACTGAATCGGAAATAGCATTGATTAAAAATGCCAATTAGATTTACTTCTATAGCACGTATAAAGTTTTATGTGCTGAAATGAAAGTCTTTAGGGTTCCTAGTCTTTCTAAACAACTTGCTTTAACTCAACCACAGGGTCTCACATGCAATGCTGAATCAGAGGCTGAAATTCTTTGGTTTGTGTTATGCAGGAACTCAAGCTTAGATGATCCTAGGCCTACAATGTACATAATCTGTGATCTCTCTTAAATCTATTATTATCCTATGTTCATATGCTGTAAAGGAACTTATTTATATTTTACTGTGTTGGCAGTTTGTGGAACATGTTTGTTGAAGCCCACCTTCTCCCCACCTGGAGTCTGGAAGCAGTCACATCAACATTTATTTTAAATTTAAAAAGAAGGAAAAGGCATCTTTCTCTATTCCCTTGGAGCTCTTCACAAAGACCCACCAGGATCACCCGGATGTCATTTTGAGGAACCCTTACCACGACATGCTGCAAACTGCAAAGTCCCCGTCCCCAGTCAGCAGTAACCAGTGATTTTTAGAATAGATTGTAGTGGCCCCAACTGAGAAGTCTTAAAGGAGCCCAGTTTTCAGAACGCCCCGAATCCTACCCCATCAAAGCCAACAGTAGCTGTGCGATGGAGCTCTAGGAGCACAGGACTGAAGCCAAAGTGTCAAACAGCTGGTTTCCCATAGTGTGAGTTAAGGCAGCCCAAGAAGAGGTGCCTGGAAGCACTATTCAGTTCTGGTGCTCATGGTCAGCTGTTGCACGACTGTCCTGAATAAGCACAGGCTGCTGAGTATTTCTGCACACAAGCATCCTGAATAATCAAATCCATCATGAGGTGACTTCTCTGAAATGCACTGCCCCATCTTTTTGCTCAAGCAGGTCTGCCAGCTGAACATCTATAAATAACAGAAGAAAGGAACGGAGGGAGTAGGGAGGATAAGAGTAGGCAAGCAGAGACTCAGTGAGACAAAGTCAGACAGAGAGAGGTCGCAAACCGAGAAACTGAGTCAGGCATTTTGTTCCGATGTTTCAACCCACAGAGAGCTGTTCCCTTGCTCTCTACCTCCTTCCTCCCTCCTTATTTTTAGTGGTAGTCTTTTGCCTCAGGATGCAAACAGCTGCCTCCAGCCGCTGCAGTACCCAGTCTAAGCCTCTACTTGACTTATAATGAATAAATAATCACACCCCAGGACACTGTGCAAGTGTCGCCTCTCGACAGGTCCACACAACTTTGCCAGGCACTCAGACCTGCCGTTCATATTTCAGCAAGCATAAATGGTGCAGCCTGTCTATAAACAATGAGACAAGACAAGCTACAATGTATGTGTCTGTGTGCATGCACAACTATAGTGTTGATCATTTACATACACCATACAACTGACAGGAAAGAAGAACACAGAGAAATAGAGACAGGGAAAAGCTAGCAGCCATGGAGATGCAGACCTGAGTTCCACGCTTCTGATATGGATTTGAAATGTAAAGTGTCATCTCCTTAAGACGGACTGTTTCCATGCTTGAGACAATGCTAGGCAGTGGCACTGTACATTATCTCTGCTTGTGCCTCTCAGCACTAAAAGTAAGGATAAGAATAACCCAGCACTCAGTTTAAAAAGAGCAGTTGCTAATATGTATCTATAATTATCCTCATCGTTGTTGCTATTAAGCACTGGATTATCAATAATATAACAAGACATCACAAGAGAGCAGAAGACTGAGTGAAACTGTACTGTGTAACCATTCACATTCTGCAATATCAGGCCATAATTCAGAGCAGCAGGCAAGCTTTGCTGCCCATGATCAGAAGCAGCTTGCTGCCTAGAAACAAAATGGACAGCACTGGTGCTATGGGGAATACACTATTTTATTCAGTGCATCAACAGAAATGGGTAAATATAAGACAACGATCCTTCTGGCAATGCCTGGGTAAAATATTACCAAGAGAACAGAATTCGAGTGTGAAAGAATTCCAAAGGGTAGGATCATAATTTTGTTATCGTTTCTATCCCATGGGTGTTATTTTACCATTCATGTCATCAAGACAAAGGCAGGGAGTATAGAGACCAAATTCTCTGCGATGGAAATTTACAAATTGCCTTCCACAGAGCTGTACTTATGACACTGATGCATGCAGGTAGATCCACACAGGGCTCGCCTGCTTGCTGTGATGTGCTTGTTTTACACTGATTTCAATGGAGTTGTACCAACCTGCACAGTAGTAGAGCAGTTGTGAGTAAGATTCACAACTAAAGAGGATCACATGCATCTATGAGTGAGTGCACGGATGGAGGACAGAATAGCTGGGGAAGCATTGGCATCACTGGTTAAAGCCAAGATTTTACTGTAATACAAAGGAATACTTCCTAGCAAGACACACTGGCATAACCTTCAGCGAGAGGAAAGACAGGTTTGACCCTGTTGGAAACATCTGCAAATCCTACTGATCCCGCTGTGCCTCCAGTCTCCAAAGCAGATTCTGAGCTGAATCATTTAGGACACAGGTGTAAAACTCACACTGCCTGCTCAGCTTGATCCAGACTGTGGGGCTCCTTGTGTGCTGGATCCAGACATGGCGGCTGGGTAAGTAACAGCGGTGGCAGCAGCATGGTGAATAATGGCAGTGGAGTGAGCAGCGGTGGCAGTTAACGAAGCCGTCACTCACCCCCTGCCACTGACACTCATGCCCAACAGGGCTCTGTGTTCGAGATTTCACTAGCAAGCCCTGCCCTTGACTCTGCAGCCCCATGGGCCATGCAACAGAACTACATGGGCTGAATCTAACTTGTAGGCCATAAGTTTGATGCTCTTGGTTTAGAAGTTTAAGGCTAGCCATTCTAACATATATAATCCCCCAAATAACTGCAGTAGCACACATGATGGTGAGGGCCTACTGGTTTCATAAGGCACTTGGAAAGGTGGTAGTACTCACCCAGGCAGATGTAAGAATGGGTTATGCAGAGCATCTGAATGTTGTACCGATATGACCTTTACCCTGGTATCACACAGGCAAGAACCCTGTTGCTTCTGCCCGTTACTGTAAATCCCTAGTAGGAACAGCTGAGGCCAGGCGTAGGCAACTTTTTGGAGCAGGTAGATTCTTTAACAGAGCTTACCTTCAAGTGTGGAAAGCTTCTAACCCTGCCAGCCCCGCAGTCACTGCTCCCCCCCTCTGCAGTGCCAACACTACAGCTTCTCCCCACTGCCTGGCTGCTACATGGACAACATCTCATGTGGACAAAGCTCCTACAGAAGTCCCCACTACTGGAATACCACCAAAGCCTGCCAGCTTTGTGAGCTGAATGAAATGGCTCCACAGGCCAGATCTGACCTGCAGACCATAATTTAACAATCCCTGGTTTAGACCATTTAATTATTTTTCTGTTGGGACTACTTTGTATCTCACTTCTTAGAAAACCAGGAGTTTGTGTCTATTGAGAGACCAACAGCACAGGGCTCAGAGGAAGAGGAAGAAATAAAGCTTTTTAACCTCAACTCCCTCCCACCTCCAGCCCACATATTTCTACCCTCATCCCAAACAACCAATGTGGAGGCTCTTCTCCAGTCATTAACTATAACATAGCAATGCACAGACACAAGCAGATTTCAAATATGCTAAATTTAGAGCTATCATTGACGACACATATTGCCCATCCAGATACATTTTCCTAAATGTCACAAAAAACATCTCTCGATAGCATTTACAATCTCACACCACCCCCAGTCCTTTACATATATTGATCAAACTCCTCCCTCTCCAGAATTGCGTGTGATGACATTCATGAAAACCACGACATTCCTACATCAACAGTCAGAATATAGAAATATGCAAGAGTTTTGCTGGGTATTTGGATGACAAACATGAATACATAAGTCTGGGAGAGGCAGCTGAGTTTGTGGAGAAGGGTGGAAAAGTGGAGCACAAATGAGAAGCTGAATTAATTACGAGTTTGTTCCTTTTCTTCTAAGGGTTTCATATTGGTATGACCTTCAGTCTCATGGTCTAAATTCTAGAAGTCAGATCATGTAATCCTTATTCACACTGCGAGAAATTATTCCCACACGAGGTGCTCTGTTGGAGTATGCAATAGGATTGTGGCTGTGGTTAACTAAATGCTTATCCACAGAAGTCAGGGTCACACAATCTAGCCCTAAAGTAACAAAAGGTCAGATTGTGAAATCACTAATCATAACGGCAAAAAGCTACACACGAGTCAGCCAAATGGATTTGCCAAGATTCCTGTATGAGAGGGCTAGCTTCTGTGATCCTTATACTGAGTACCACTTTATTCCATGAGTAGTCTCCCTAGAGGC
The DNA here is from genome assembly GCF_001723895.1 of Crocodylus porosus. Classification (NCBI taxonomy): domain Eukaryota; kingdom Metazoa; phylum Chordata; order Crocodylia; family Crocodylidae; genus Crocodylus; species Crocodylus porosus. The sequence continues at coordinate 5,389,139 of NW_017728911.1, read as the reverse complement.
ACTACTCACTGCAGTTAAAATTTCAGGATTTGGTTATAAATATACACACACACTAAATGCAGTGTGTGTGAACACATGTGTATTGTGTGTGTAAGTATGTACATATATAAAATAATCATATACACACGAATTATTCAGTATACTTGTTATGGGCACAAATACATGCACACATATGCAGACATATGCCTTAGTGAACACACCCTACTGCCAGACTTTAACTACTAAGCAGACGGTTCCACTGTATTATCATTTTACAACATTACAGCTTCTGCCTTGCTCAGGCAGTAAACATTTTCTGCTTTACTGCCTGAGAAAAGGCGGATGACATGGCTTTACAAAATTATAAATCTCCTACGTTATCTGTTTATTGGGTACTTTTCGGGGGGAAATGTTCTATTTTTTATGACTGATTTGCATGCTGTGGAATCCAGATTATTCCCTGGAACACCGTGTTTTGCTTGTTTGCCTGTTTCCAGCTTGTTATAGTTCTGTCATTCTTCACAGAGAACAGGGAGATAGAAGACTGTTATGCAGACATCAAGGGGCTGCAATTGCATGCTGGTAAACATGAGAGCAAGAGGGATTTTGGATAGTTTTAGAAACCACAAGATATCCATAGATGTAAGTGGTCCTGGAGGATGCAGATCTAGTTGCTAGAGAAACAATTAGATGTGGGTTCTATCCCTAACCCTTCAACTGACTTGCTGCATAACCTTAAGCAAATCACTGATGTTCAGAGCTGAGTGCCTGCAATTCCCGCTGACTACAATGGCAGCCCTGGCACTCAGCCTCTGCTCTTCAAGTCAGGCTGTTCATCTTCCTGGGCTTCAGTTTCCACAAGTGCAAACTGGGAACAACGTGATAACAGCTCTGCTCTAGCCCCTCCAAACCAAATAATATCTCAAATGATCCGTTTGTCATTTCAGATTGTTCCTTACAAGCTGTGGAGAGGGAGAGAGCTGATTTGACCGACACGGCACAGCGCTTTGCTTTACATGTACTGCAATTACTGTACTGGCATTTTTCCTGTGTTCCGAAGAAAAATGTCAATAAAGAACAAGTTATTAAAAAAAAGGGGGGGAGTGCGAGTGGCAAGTGCTAACTAAGGGCCGGCTTGAAGAGCCAACCTAGGCCTCCACCTCTCATTGGATTTAATTGGAGCAGGCACGTTCAAGCTGAATAGTGTCCCCTCCATAGCTCAGTCTCCCCAGCAAAGTCTGTGTAGGTGACTAGGCCCCAATCCTATTATCTCACTTCTTGTCCCTGCTCCTATTGGGACACCACTTGCAACATGGAGAGCACGGATTGCTCACCCAGTATGAGCAAGTGGGAGCAAAAGGGTCATAGGGAGCTGTGGCTCCTTCCTAGCCAAACACACAAGCAGAAGGAAGATGTTCCATGAATAGGGAGAAGAAAACGTCCCCCTCTGCTCAGCATGTATGGAGCAGGGTGGGAGAGTAAGAGTCATGCTCTGCTGTCTGGACTGGTGCAGCCCAGCTACATGCCACCTTGCTATCAGCAAGGAATGAACAGCCACATACAATCTGCTGTCAAAAGTCTCTGTAAGGCTGAGTGTGAAGTACTTGCAAATCCTGGTGTCACCACTCACCATGGATTAGAGCCAGGACAAAAGCAAGCCACCATGAATGGCCTCAAATCATGTGCCTGTAGTTTTTGGGCCTCGTGCTGACATGCTGTCCAGGCTGGGCTGCATCCCAGGGTAAGTGAACCTTGAGCAGCCTATCCCACCGAAATCACAGGGACTGATTACAGAATGAAGCACCACTTAGAAGGAGCAATTTGAGTTAGCAGGCAAGAGCCTGGAGTCTTTCCTTACACTGGAAACAGTCCCAGTGTGCACAGGTGAGGGGATCAAAGTACCACTGCCTGTCCCCAGGACAGAGGCTGTTACCTGTCCCCAGTTTCACAGTGGTGACCACGTTAGCTTCCCTCCACAAGTTTTTGTAGGCTTTAAGGCAGGGGCAGGCAATTATTTTGGGCAGAGGGCCGGTTACCAAGTTTGGGCAAGCTGTCAAGGGCCGCATGGGTAGCCCTGCCCCTTGACAGGTGCCCCAACCCCTTGTCTCCATCTTGTGACCAGAAGTCCTGCACCCTAACTTCTGACCTTTGCCACCAGAAGTCTCCCCTCCCCAGAAGTACTCCTTTCAGCATGGGGTTTTGCCATCTCAGAACCAGAAAAATACCAAATCATATTGTAAAAAGCAAACATTGACAACGTTCATTAATTTGATTTCAAAAAATATTTTTGTCCGGATTTATATGTGTTTGTGTAGTGTACATAGAGGTGATTGCACAATAGCTTAAAATGACATCTTATGCTTGTATATTGGGGGGTGAGTATAGGTTTGTGGGGGGCTGTGATTGTGTGGGTGAGTAGGGGAGGACATGGGTATATCTGTGGTGGTGGATAGGTGTGGGGTGTGAGATGAGGAAGCATGGATGTGTGTGTGGATACGTGAGGTGTGACTGCGCCTGGGGTTTGGGGGGGCTGTGTGGGGGGAGCGTGGCTGGGGTGTGTGAGGAAGTGTGGGCTTGGGGGTCTGCATGTATAGCAGTGCAAGGGAGGGTGTGGTTGTATGTGTATGGTGTGGTGTCTGTGTGGGACTCACCTTATGAACACACACACCCCTTGCCCCTGCCTACACACACATACACTCGTCTCACTCCTGGCTCTGGGGTACCAAACCTGTGGATTTGACCTAAGCTAAAGCAGATCTTTTCAAAAGACACCCTGACTTGATTTATCAACCCCCAACATTTCCAGGCAAGTTACTCCAATGATTCTAGTTCAAAGCTTAAACATTTGTTTTTCAGGATTTTTTGATCAGCCTTAAACTCTCTGTGCTCTGCCTTGCCACAGCGTATTTGGGATACTAACAGCCCCCTACTGCTACTGGAGAGACTTCTCTGATCCCACACTTGATTATTTATGACATCCTATCATTAGGTGCATCCCAGCTCAGTGATAGTGCAGCATCACTTGTCCTCATCTCCTCCACTATCTAGGGGTGGGGGTGGTATTACAAGGCTGCTGTCTACCTTCCCAGGTGGGATCTGACCAGTGCATCATGTCCTCGTGGCAGGAAGTGTCTCCACATGTATGCACACAAGGGGCACTGAGCTGCTCAGCCCATTGGAGGCTGCTAAATGACCCAGAAGGACCAACAGCACAGCTAGAGATCTGAGAAGAGAAGGAGGGAGTGGCTGGAGGAGGGGTTAGTATGGATGGATTAATGTGGAAGGACAGTCTTGCCTTCTGCCCTGAATCTGTGCAGATCAGAATGGTAGCATTTCATACCTGGTTTGCTGAAGCATAAATGACCAGACAAGGACCAATACAAATTCCGGAGAGGTGCTAAGTAGTAGCTGCATTCTTAATGCCCTCTTAGAAGCTCCCACAGCAATTACTCCAGTAGCACTCCTGGAAACTCCAGTGTTTGAAGCCATAGGAAGCAACAGCAATTTTTATTCCGTTGCTATTAACCCTCCACATGCTGCCGGAATATAAATTGAGACTGGGATCTGAATTGAAGACCCACAGCTTCAAAGCAGAGCTGTTATCCTGACAAGCTGAAGGAAGAGAGCAAAGAGAATTTCTGTGTTTGTATATGGTGGGTGTCCTCCTCTGATGGAGGAAGCAGTAACACACATAAGTGGGAGGGGTCTTTCCCAAGAAGCTTTGCTGGGGTCCTGGTAGAAATATTCCTATGGCAGGTGCTGATCCATTTTGTAGTTCTGGGTGCTTTCAGAAGACGAAACTTCAGAGTACAGGTAGAGGTGTCATACTGCCATGCACAGGTATAGCACAGCTCTGCTACTAGCAAGCTGCTGTAGAGTCTTCCTAGCTGTGTTTATTATGTTCATTAACTCACCTTGACTGGGGCCCTACTTGGAGTACCATGGCATATGCTGTTTAAATAAGTCATAACTTCATTAACATGCATGAGCTGACCTTGCCAGCCCCTTGCCTCTCTTTTTACCCAAGGGAGCAGAAAGAGAGTGCATAAGAGAGTGAGAAAAAGATGCATGCATGTACATATACACGCAGGGAGAGGCGAGAGACTGAGCAAAGCTTTGTGTAACTAGGAGAGAGCAGACTGTGGGCCATATCCTTCAGCTGGTGCAAAGTCAATTTAGGGAGAACAAAGCCTCAAGAACTGAACCCCACAAGTAGTGTCAGGAGGACTTCCTCCATTCCTCCTTTATGCATATGCAACTGCCCAAACACAAATGCCCAAGGGCAGGGCATGGTGGGATGTGTCCTTTCCATGGCTTAGTCTACTCTAGAGGACAGAGTTTTGGCAGCACAGCCCTGTCAGTTGTGGGCAACGCAGCTACGCTGGTAAAACCCATGGGAGAGATGGCCCATGGGGAGTTGGTGGAGAGGTGGAGTTACCCCAACAGAACTCCTTCCCGCCACCTTCTTCCAGCACAGACCAGGTTCCCAATGGGGCCTCTGCCGATAGTTATGGGTCACACCCTTCACATGGTGTCAAGTCAACAGAGCAGTGCTGATTTATACCCATCAAGGGTCTGACAGTGCATGCTCTGCCTGACCACAGAATAGCAAACTTCAAGACTTGGACTGACCCCAGACAGGATCATGGATGGGCTATGTCTCAGCCCACAAAGCAACAGTGGCAGAAATGCTGTAACGTGGACAAGCCCTCAGGATACCTTGCTAAGGGTTGCTGCCAAGGCAAGAGTACTGCCAACCTCTGTTAGTACAATTGACTACTAGGACTATGGCTTTTGGGGCAGGGCAAGTCTTTTTCTCTTGTGTCCACAGCAACCAGCACAGTGGGGCTCTGACCATTGCTCAGGGCCTCATGCAGCTATCCCCATACCAGTGTTATGGGGGAGGATTATTGTTGTCTAGCACTGGCCTGGGATTGGGGGATGTAGACCGTATCACCAGCCTGCTGGGTGACCTTTGCCAAGCTCCTGCATTTTTCTGCTCCACAGTTTTACATGTTCACAGAGGAAAACCAACTTCAGGCATTAAACTATCCTGAATCAGGAGAGGATAATTTCAACTGCCTTTGTAAAGTGCTTTGAGACTCATGGGTAAAAAAGTGCAAAAAAGGAGCTAGGTACAGAATCACAGGAAAGGTGGATGGAAGGGACCTCATGATGTCATCGAGTCCAGGCCCCGCGCTAAAAGCAGGATCATCCCTGATTAAACCATCTCAGACAAGTGCCTGCCTTAAAAGGTTTAAAAACAACCATCGCGCACAGCTACCAGACGTAATGACCAAAACACCAAGCACCCTTGCACTTGTCATATGTAAAGCAGGGGGAAGAGGGCACTGTCAATGTCCTGCCATTACAAGGACAGGAAGTAGCTTTTAAAATAAGTTCACAAGACCCATGGCCATGGGAGAAATAAAGCCTAGAGCTGTATTGCTGGGCCCATCTGGAATTGCCTCTGGATACCACCCTCCTAACAACATGAAATGCCTTATGACACGAATGCACAGAAAGCCCATTGCAGCAGTGAAAAATAGCCTGCTTGGAGTCTAGAAATAATTATACACTATCTTCTGAGCCCCTAGCATATGGAGAGAAGGCCGCCTGCTATCCCTTCCTGACAAATGGAGGCGAAACAGCTCTGAATATACCTTTGTTCTGCTACACCAAAAGCTTATTTTTATTATTTTTTAAATTGGGAATTAATTACAATTCATCTCTGAGTTGGGACAAACAGCTCTTTCTGAAAGTTCAAACCTGTAACAATGGGAGTTTGGCAGAGAGAATGCAAATGACCTGGAATATGACATGTGATGGAGACAGCCTCACTCACAATAAACAACATGACTTTAACGAGGGAAGCTTGCCGTCCTAATGCTGTCACAGGAAGCACATGCCAGTCTTTGCTAGCAAGGTATGGGAGGAAACTCCTCTACGAGTTACCTCGTGCTTACTTCTGTCTCTCTACTCCGCCCACATGGGAAGGACCCAGGCAGAGAGACTAGGACAACCATACTGTTCTACCCAGGTGGCAGCTGAGGACAGGGCCTTACCATGCTAGGCTGGAGGAGGCAAATGCCTTGGGCAAAACAACCTGTGTCCTGGCTCTCCAGTACAGTCCTGACCCAATGAACTGGCTCTTGGCACCTGGGAAAGGTCTGACAGCAGTTAAAGGAAGGAAAAAATGGGGGAACATAGCCAAAGACAGAGTCCCCACCATCCCCCTGCACTGCTGCCCCACTGCTGCTCCTCCTTCTCCTTTGCCTGTTCACTATTCTGTTTTGATCTTCTTTAACCAGGCCCTGGAGACTGCATGAGCAGAGCCTGCCATAAACACAGCCCCAAAAGGAACAAGACAAAATACCAACACTCCAGTAATCCCAGAATGAATATCCAGGCCTGCTAAAACCTCTTTTTTTCCCACTGCCTCATGCTAATCTGCAGTGGGACTGTTTCCATGTCCCAGCTCTACCAAAGATGTCCAAGTAGGGCAGGGGTGAATGTCATAAATGCCATGACAACCAGGACCTCTGACTGTAGATGTAACTGGGGCACTAGCAGAAGGACAGGCAGGGTGCGCCTACACATGCAGTAACTGAAATTACTGCACAGTACAGGCACATGTCTACACATACACACCCATACTGCGTAGTAAATAGGGCGACTTATGCCGAGACTTGAACATAAATTTGATTCCTGCATCATGTAGGTATCAAATTTACTCCCAATTAGTTACTACACAGTAATGCACATGTAGACACGTTACTGTGAAGTAACACTGTTTATGTGTGGGGCTAACTTTAATCCCAAGTCAGTCTACACACAGCATTAATGCACTTTAACACCTGCAAGTGTAGACACCGGCTTATCCCTGCTTACTGTGCAGTAAATTGAAGAAGGCATAAATGCATGTGTTGACACACCCACAATGTACTGAATCAGCACTAGGCATAGGTATAAAGGAGGAAGGGACAGCTATGACTGTTTTTCTGGTCTCCTGTAAAACGTAGGCTTTAGAGACTCAGCAGTGATTCCTCTATCAGGTCCTGTAATCGTTTCTGAGCCATTTAGAAAGACATCTGCTGATGAGTGTGGTGAAAAGCACACAGTGATTAACACCAATCTTTAGAATTAAAGAGTCTCCAGTTCCCAGTCCTTTGCATCTTGCTCTATGCCAAAGTGTCATGCTACATGTCAGTGGCTGGTCCCCATAAAAGACAAAAGCCTGCTACCAGAGGCTTAAGAGGCAGAGGACTGATGAAATGCTAAGTCCATTGATATCAAGGGGCCCATGATTTCACCCCTGGGTTTGATGTTTAATTCCCTGGATTCAGACCTCACTGACAACCTGTGATTAGGGTTTGTTGCCTGCCTATACACTCCTGTAAACCTGGGCCTAAACATTTTCACATTGTGGAGGTTTGGGAGAATGAAAGCATTTTTAATGTAATTAATAGATGTCATGGGACATGGTCTTGAGAGTCTAGCATAAATGAGGCTTGCATAATTGGTGCTGAAACATACATGTATCAGTGAGATGCATTTTTCCCACGTGAAGGAACCAGAGGCTGGAGTACACAGTACATTCATGCTGTAAGGATGTAACTATTTGGCTTTTTATTTTCTCTTTTCCATCACTAAAGGGCAGTTCTAGTTCTCAAGACCTTATACCTTGCTGTAGTATTGGGAGTAGAATTTGTTGGGAAAGGGATTTGTTTTTAAATATTGTGTGCATGTGCACGTGTGTATATATGTTTGTATGGATATACATACATGTGTAGGCAAATAAATTACTGTAAACAGAATCTTCAAATGGGAAGTGTTAGGAGACTTGAACAATAGGCATTGCTACCAGCTCTGTCAGTAATTTCACTTTTCTATTTCTCAGAAAGATTTGCAGGAATTTTGTTCCAACTCTAGGAAAACAATCACCTTTCACAGCACAGGCTGATGGAAAAATTCACTCCCAAAGTTCACTGGTTACAGTTCTGAGTGTGTGAAAAGAAGAAGGTTCAATTTAAATTACATTTGAAGTGTTAGTTAGAACGTATGTTCCTGAAAGCTAGTCTAACACCAAAGAGGAGAGTAAGTAAAAACCCAGCTTTTGTGGTCCTCTGTGCAAACACTGCACTCAGTACAGAGTAAGACATCACTTCATTGTACATCCTTGTGTGTGCCCAATCCACTATCTTGCTATCTTCAGAGATTGTAAAAAATATCACAACCACTTCTAAACTCAGCTCAGTGCTATTCAAAGCCCCTTGTCCAACAGTACTAGGAGACAGCTGTCCTGGCTATTCTCATCCCAACTGGAAGCATGGACACCACAAACTCTGCAGTCAATGTTCAACACTGAGTTATGCCAGCTGAATAGCTGTTTAACAACAAACCATCCTCATGAGCCATTTTCAGCCTAGTTTAGAAGACTCAGGTGGTTCAGACACATCAGAGCCACCACTGATCTCACCTGGATGCGCACAAGTCAAGGGTAACTCTGCTTATGTTGACACTGTGACAGCACTGACTGTGTCAGGAGATTCACAACTTAGGAGTACGTCTCTATAGTAAGGGGTAGGTGTGATTACAGTTCTAATCTAGTTAGCACAAGTACCAACAGCAGTCAGGATGTGATGACACAGGGAACCAGTCAAAGCACAAACCCTCCAGGGAAGCAGCTAATTAGATTAAAGCTACCACTGGTAGGCTTACAGTCATCTTTCATATTTCCAGACCCTTGGAGTACCTCACCCCCCACCAAGGATAATTCCAGGCCCTCTGGGAGGTTTAGTATGAAATGGTATTGCAGCTGCAACACTCACACCTTCAGCCACGTGAATCTCTTTCATATTGTCCCCTGTTGCTCTTGACAGGGTTTCATGGGCTGTGCTGTGGTAGCCGCCAGGGCTAGTTTTATTGGTACTCCTCTAACATATTGTTTTACTGTGTTTCAAGGTGGCTACAACTCTTGTTGTATTTTATAGAAGGAATTTGATGGCCTATAATTCTGCAAGCTCCAAGCCAAACCAAGTAACTGTTTGCTGGAGATGGAAGGGTCTCTCTTTTGAACTGTATCACTCTGGGACTTACCATTCGGGGGTGCCTAAAGACATACAGCAAAGCTGCTCCAACGCATTGTAATTACTCAATTAATCGAGTCTGCCAGACTGCAGTAATTAGCATGCTCCAGCAGACTGTAATGTCACAAGTATCAGCATCCTCACCGCCATTTTTCAGTGCGGGGATGCTGATACATGTGATACTCTGGGTGCTTTAATTAGAGCAGCTCTTGGAGCTACTTTAATTAAAGTGCTCCCCCACCCCCACTCCCTCCGGACTATAAATACAAATGATGTACCTACTCACTTGGCTTGAGTGAAGCCACTGAATTGCATATAAGAGATCTGAGACCTTCACAAAGTGGGGGCACATTGCATAAGATCTTTCAAGATGGGTTTCTGAAGGCCTTGGATAGCAAGTCCAATACTATACTCCACACATGTTATTTCAACACCAATCACTGAAGTACACAGTCTGCTTCATTTGCACACCGGGGAATCCAGCACCAGGGCTTCTAAACAGAGGACAGTACAAAGATGCTGCTTTCTAATCAATGTACTTGCTCTACTACCAGTACAACTTGCTAACTGGTTAGGGAAACAGAGAAGGAAAATCCTAAGCTGAGCTTGCCAGAAATGAGAATTTCTATGATCTGGGCAATTCCAACATTTTATTTTTTTTCCATTCTGAATCAAAAAAAACCCTTCAAATTTTCCACAGGGCAGAAATTTCAAAACCATTTGATTTGGAAACCTCCAAACAATTCCATTCTGGTAAGAATACAAATGCTTCATTTCATTCCTTTAAGATGGACACACAACATCTTCAATATAATCTAAGCACGATGTGAAAATACTAGTGTCCACACAAGATGAGACAAAAATGGTGACATTTAAACATTTCTAACATGAACAAAGTGAGAAAGGTAGAATAATTAAGTCAATGCAGTTCTGTGAAACATTTAGATTTCAATGAAATGACATTTTCCAATGGCAAACTGTTCCATTCAGATTTCTCCAGTACAGCTCTAAACCTAAATTCATATAGCCCAGGTTGCTGTGGAGGGATGAGTGCTGTTGAGCAGCTATTGTGAGAGGATGTGGCCATACAGAGCATGACTGTGGGCCTTCAACTAGGACGGCAGGAACACAGGGCTAGATTAGGGAGCATCAGACTGCAACATCCTCAAGCTGCTGTGTTCCTCTGTCCTGGAACGAAGGGGCCATTTAATAGTTAAATGCATCCTCTTCCCATAAAGACCAATGCAGAAGGTGTTTGCACCTGCTTGGGCCATTCCCTTGCGCAGTAACAGGGTGACATATGTGGAATGAGGAGGTGTCCTTGGAGGCCAGGAGTAGTAGCTCCTTCCATAGCCCCCCAGTGAAGTGAACAACACTGACACAGGGACTGCTGGCCCTTTGGTTTGCTGAGGGCCATGGGAAGAAGCAGAAGCAGGGAAACTCCTGCTTGAGTCACTTAATGAGCAGGAAAGCATTACTGTGGGTTATTAAGCATTTGTGTATGGGATTGGAAAACACAGCCAAGGAGCCCCATTATAATTATGGCTAAACACAACGCGGGCCATTGGAGCGCAATGAAGCAGGATAAAGGAGACTATAAAGAAGCACAGATCCGGTTTCCCCCTCCCTCCTCCAAGTTTTTGCTAGGATTGCTGGAGACGTTCCACCCAGCAGGCTTGATCCTGTACCTAGAACATGCTGACCTTGACCCAGTAGAGTGTGCACGTGAGAACAGCCCTACTGACAGTTAAAGGGACTAACTGCAGGCTTAAAATTGATGCTGCTTTGCTTCATCAGGGCCACAGTACTTCAGGATCTTGGAGGAGGGAACCTGGAGAGGGCAAGCTTTGTAATTCTCTCTGACAGTTGAGATGTAAATCAAACACTGGTTGAACTAACCCTCCCTCCCAGAGTTTCAAGTACTTGCAGCCATGCACTGGCCCTGCTTCATTAGTCCATATCGATCTCCAAGTATTTATAGTGTTCCCAATTTCCACAGCATCCGAGCACAAAATACAGTTTTAAGAGAACCATTTACCAAAAAAAATCATAGCAGTGGACTCTGATTATTATTATGCGGCCTGGTATTTTTGTAGCAGTGGAATGGTATCAGGGGACGTATGCCTGTCTCAGGGACCATTTAATGAAGCCTCAGCACTTCATTAAAACAATCTCTGAGACTCACAAACATGTGCTCTCCCCTCATGCAGTGACAGTGCCAAAAAAAAAGGCAGCAGACTGATCCTTTTACTTCGGTCCACAGATCCCAAAGCACTTGGACAAAGGCAGGTAGGTATTACTGTCAAACTAGGCTGGAGGAGCAGGGGGGAAGGGTGAGACCTGCCCCCGTGGAAAGAGTCAGCCTAAAGCCTGTGCACTGCATCCATCCTGCATTGACCTGGCTGAACAGGCTCCGAGCTGGCCCCTCTCCATAGGTGTCAATTAGCAGCTAACTCAAGGTCACATCCTGGGCTAAGCACATCACCTGCAATCTGCCCAGAGTGCCATGCATGGACGCGTGTTCCCCTTTTGTCTCCTCACCCCTTTGATTGCCTCAGCCCAGCCTGTTCTAACTGCTTGCTGGAAGTAGATAATAAAATGATCTTCTATTTCCTCTTTCAGCTGTTCCCAAGTGGTGCTTCTTGGAGGACCTTGTCACAAGTCTGATGTGCCACTAGGTGGCAGTGTGTGAGAACATTCACACAGGCCAAGTTTTATGTGGTTTGGGCCATCTGTCACCATCATGTCAAGCACACCAATGCCAGCAACTTCCATTTATACAGTGCCTTTCAGCCCCATGTGCCGTGTTGTACACACAAGTGGCTTTCCCCACTATCAAAATGCAGTAACCTCTGCACTGGAAAGCTGGTGCTCACCTACCCATAACCACCAACAGCACAGGGCAAAGAGTGGAAGACACCAGAGGCAAAGCAAACTGCTGTTGTCCACATTTTTTTCTTTTTCTTTAGTAGTACCTGGATTTTCTTAGAGATTTCCCAGTATTGACTACACCAACCCTGCTAAGTCATGGCAGCATGATTTCTACCCTTTATGGAAAGGAAGGAGTAATAAGAATAGATGAAACCTGGTGCCACCTGCCAGCTGAAAAGCAACTAAGATGTAGGCTGCTGGCCTTTTGCCAGTTGAGGCAAGCATGACTTTTACAAGTTGACAGGCAGTAGATTTCTCCTGCAAGCTCAAGCTAGCAATGCAGGTAACTGCAAGCCATGGGTGACCCTTACAGAAAAGAATTTAAGGGCAGGCAGGGTGCCTGAGTGCTTTAATATGCTCTGCCTGGACACGTGACAAAACTGAAAAGGAACCTATGCCACACGACTTGCCAGCAGAATGCATTTATAGCCACAGGATCTGCTTGGGGCAAGTGATTCTTTTAAAGGACTAGACATATGCATGAAGGTGGGCATGGGTAGTCAGACTAGGTAGGTTCTGAGTGGGCAGAGTCTGTAGCAGTAGTCTAACTAAAGGGGGAAGGGGTGAGCAGGGCACCAGCCTCTGGTGCTGATAAGAGTTGGGGACTCAAAAGTAGCAGCCACCACTGCCCAGAGTGCAGAACTACCGAGCTCTGCCTCTGGTCTTTAGTCCCCCTAATCTGGGACAAGAACAGTGCATCTATCCACTACTGGTCAGAAGGAGAAAAATCCCTATGCTCTGCCATCTGCACTGTCCCATAGCAGGGTCAACTGGGTGCACTGGATCCTGTTGGGCCATCTCTGAGAGATCTTAAAATGGAAACTGATATCTTTCTAATGGCTTGGTTCTAGTTCAGCCACAAGTTATTGGGCTTGATAGCATTCATTCCTGCGACAAAGAAGAGAAGCCCCTTCACACTGTAGGATCCCCACAGTGGCAGGGACTCACTGTACAACTGGCTTTTTCCAATATAGCAATATCTATGCCTCCTTTTGGTATCACTCAAAGGCAAAAGTTTCAGAGGAAGATGTCCTGCTTTAACAAAGCCTCTGTGTAGCAAGGAAGCATTTGAAAGCAAGCTTCAACTACACCTCCACTGTGTTTAGTGCTGCCATTTCGGACAGTGCAGTGCTATCTGAAGCAGTGTTACTGCTTTTACTAATAGCTCTGGGAGCTGGGCATGGTCCAGGCAGCGTAAACTTTTTATGTTCTTCCCAAAGACGCAAGAGACCACACTGCAGCCAGCTGAAGGCCAGCCAATAGCTTAAAAATCTACTGAGCCTCTAAGCAGAGAGTAATAAAGAACTTGCATACGTGACCCTGTCTCACACAAATTCTATCAAGGGCACATGCCCTGTACACCAAACGTCTTAACCTGCAGTCCATTAGAGGTTTGCTGGTGGTCTGAGAAGAGCTGGCTGACCCCTTTATTTCCAGCTATTTTTATTCTCTAGTAATTGTTATTACAGGGATGCTGCAGTCCATGACAGTAAGTAGGAGATACTGGTAGACCCTGTGATTTGAATGGGAGACTGGTGAATGAGACTCACTCTCTCCCTAGTAAGGTACAATCCCACTAATGAAGAAATTGGAAAAGACTTGCCAGAGGCTCTATTTGGACAGTTCAGGAATAGGCCCCAAGTAGGACTCTGGTTCCCAATGCTTCCTGCAGTGGTAACTGAGACCTGCTCAGGCTGATGGATGCTGGCTGAGTGCATGGGAAAAGCCAGGCAGCCCAAGAAGGGTTAACTCTCAGCTGCAGGAGCAGAAAATGAGGTTCCAGTTATTAGTTGATTTATTGCTCTGTCCTCAATCTGTGCTCAGGACTTGGAATAAAATGTTCCACTCCAAAGCATTAAGCATCTTCAAAGAGCAGAAGCATTAAAAATTGAAATCATAAAATAGACATGTAAATATAGCGGAGGTAAACGGGGCAGCGAGGAGAGGAGTGGAGAGGGAGTTGGCCAATCACAGCTGAGCCTGCAGGGTACAGAAACGTCAGCGCATTA
>NW_017728911.1:5358394-5375031 GCF_001723895.1 Crocodylus porosus | reverse complement strand
AGGAGCTTGAGTATTGATACGAGGATGAGGGTGAGCAGCTATTAGTCATTTCTCAGAACAGCTGGAGTCTCCTAACTAATCTTCTGGGGAGAGGAGCAGCTCATTGCCTGGTACCTACAGATTACACGCAAGGGAGGAATCAAAGGGAAAGAAAAAAGAGAGGGACACTGATTACCAAGTGAGGAGAAAGAGGAACAAAAGCATGGGGGAAGCTAAGGAAAGAAAGAAACGGGTGGGTGAACTTCCTAGGTAGACTCAGAGAGTCAGAGAATCACCCAGAAACTGTAGCTGCAATTGCCAGGCTGAATCCAGAGCAGACAGGACACCACTCTGAAATATACACCCATATACAGGAAGTGCAGTGAACCTGACCAGCTATTTGAGTTGCGCATGTCAATGAAGCCCAGCACTGAGCTCACTAGCATCCCCCACAACACATACCTTCAGACCCTTGGGTTGGTGGGACAAGCACTCACACCTTCACCCCAGAGCCAACAGGGACTATGCTGGGCTTAGTCCAGCCACAAGTGACCCGTAACACAAATCACAGAAGAGTCAGATGGGCAGAAAGGAAAGAGAGCACAGGAGGAAGAGGGTGAAGGAAGGTATAGAAGGGGGAAATAAAGAACAAAGTGTGGAACAGAAGAGACAGAAATGGGAGAGGAAAGAAGATGGGGAGCCAGCTGTTGACAACTAGGGGTTTTGGAGCCCATGTTTGATGTTGGCCTGTCATTAAGTAGACCACCATTTGCAAAAATCTGCATTCAGATTTGGACATGAAGTTTAAAACATCCCCAAAGCCCAAGAGGACTCAGTGAGTTTTGAGGCCAGGACCTGCTTCACTGAAAAGGAATTGAAAAAAGCAGCTAGTTCAGTGTAGGTACCTCAAACACTGACTGCTCACCCAGCCCCTGGGGGAAGGGGGAGTGCAGGAAATGTTCTGAGGATCCTATCAGTATAATCAGAGGTAAAACCTAGACAAAAGTTTTCAAATGAAAAGTACTTGTACAGAACTGTTTTTTCAGCATGTCAGTGGTTCTTAAAAATGCTTGTTTGATACAATTGGAAAACAACTTGACTTTTTGTTTTGTTTGTTTTAGCTTTTTCCCTCCCCTGTTGTGGTAGAAGGAGAAAGGCAAAACTCAAAGTTCAGAAGTTCAGGGAGCATTCTGAATTAATGAGTTGCTGCCCTTTCCAATCCCCCAAAACACAAGCCACTTACGTGGGCTGCAATGATTTCTAACTCCCTATTTTTCAACTACTGGAAGTCAGCTCTTAAGTAAAAAGGGGCCAAGCTTAGGCTTGGACCTGAAGAGTGTGGTGGACAGACCCAGGGCACACAGGGAATGCCAGATGCCAAGCCTCTCCAAACCAGCTTCGATTCCAGACACCTGACTTCAAAGTCCCACTACAAAGATCCAAATGGGCTCCTGAGATCTTGCACCTTTAATGACCAAGTTAATTGTTTTGTCCAGCCACCCAGGTTTGGTTGAGCAGGGTAATATAAACACCAAGACAGCAGAAGAAGGGACAGCCCCTCTGCTTTTATTATTTCTCCAACAAGCTTCTTGGCTTGTACCTTACACACACTTAGAATCCTTTATCTATGGGCAGGAGACCAAGTTCACCCCAGGGCTCTCCAATACTTCACATGTCTTTCCACATTACTCAGGCCTCCTGCAGCTTTATATCCCACGTTGCTTGGCAAAACATGCTAGGGATAATGCCCTGCAGGCACTGGATACCTGTCATCACCACCAGTCCTTACTTCACTGCATCATTAGTAGAAGGCTGCCTTTGGTGTCTTCTTTGTGGAGGCCTGTTGACCAGCTTGAATTGGATATGGAGTCTGGAGGAGGGAAAGGAAACAAGTAGGATGGGGAGCAGAAGGGCACTTGCAAAGGTGTGAACAAATTTCCTGCTGGGGACATGCAGCTGCTTCCCCAATTTGACTGGCAGGACTGGTGGGTATCAAGAGCAGCATTTTCCAGTGCCTTTTCATTACGGTCAGCTGCATGGCCCTGGCTGGGACCCGTCTGTGGCACTCAGTTTTATTACAAGCAACAAGCAATGCACAGTGCTCCTGCCTTCAGGTGAGGATGCTGGTGCATAGTTTCACTCAGGGAAGATAAATAGTGGGTGTCTTTCCCCATTTGAGTTATATTTGTGTTGCAAGAGACTGGGAGAGAGGAGTGGAGAGGAATACATTGCACATATGGAGAAAAAGAAAGATGGGGTGAAGAAGGATAAGGTGGGGAAAAAGAGAAGGGGAGAGAACTCTTTCTGCAAAGCTCTTTGTGCTAAGATCAGCCAACGTACAACTGGAAGGACACCTCAGATGAAGGCCTTGCTGCCCTCCCTCCACCTTCTCTCTCCCACCTCCTCCCCCAGCCTGGGAAAGCCAGCCACTGGGCCAAGTAAACTCCTTGCAACAAGCTACTCTGGGAAGCTGTGGAATCTCCTTCACGAGAGGCTTTCGGGAAGACGCTGGATAAACAGCTTGGGACAGTTGATGAACAGCGAGGTCTGCAACTGTGCAGGAAGTAGGAGAGGCCCATGGTAGCTGAGCCTTTGGGATGGATCAGGGAGGTGGAAGGGAGAATGGCTCCCCCCAGTGAAACAAAGGCCTGCTGACTTGCACATCCTCGGCCCAGACAGTGGCCTGACAGGGCATACTCACCCAGGGACTCCTACAGGAAAGCTTCCTTAGCTAAAACAGATGCCTCCTTCCAGTTTCCCTGTAGAGCACTGCAAGTATCAGATGAGACACTGAGGCCCAAGTATATTAAATAAGATGCTCAGGTTTGTGCAAGGAATCACAAATGAGAGCTGAACCTACACCCCCTGTGGCACAGGCAAGTCCCTTCAGCCTGGTTTGTAATCCAATATCTGGGTTGCTCTCTAGGTGCAGTCATTGCATGGATTCCCTGCACCATCCGGGCTCCTAGGGTGCAATGTGTGGGGTAACAGCTTGCAAGCTGACAGAAGACCAGAAGATGAGAAGCAAATTGGGTGGAGAGAGAGAGATACAAATGGATAACTGGAAACCCCAGAGATCGTGGAGGGAGATTGACAGATCTGCTAACCGGCACATACACGATGGATAGAGAGATAAGGGCAGGCAGACAAGCAGATAATTGCAGCTAAGGGATGAGAGTCCACTGCTGGAGCAGAGACGCCCTAAGGCCGGTCTTGAATGCTGCGCTCAAAGGAGCACGCACCAAACACATCTTTGCCAGAGGAGAGAGGTCAGCAAGGACTGCCAGCACTTCCCACCTCCCCGTCCCCCCGCCCCATTACAGAAGGGGCCAGAGGTCTGCTGTGGGGAGAGGAAGGTTACAGAGACAAGGACCTCCCAAGCTATTCTGGGCTGCATCTGAGTGGGTCGGGAAAGGGAGGCCAACCTGGCTGGCTTGGGGTAGGGAGAGGGTCATCAGGCTTGGCTCTCTTGCTCTTCCTTCCACCCTCTGGTGGGCAAATACATGTAACAGAGGCGCTCAGCATTTTGGCTGAATGAATGGCACAGGCCTGGCCTGAAGGCCAGACTGGACCCCCACATACCCCTGGGGCCCCATAATACCTCCATCCAGTCCTGTACACTGGGATCAGGCCTGTGCACAGGGCAATGGTCCATGGGGATCTGGCCCGCGGGCCAAGGTTTGAGCACCCCCCTATTACAATCCTGCTGAGCTCAAGATGAGGTCTGTCCCCTCTGGGCTAGGCCATGCCCCTCGCTTTTCGCCTTGGGTAAGGAGGGTATGAGGAGACATCCACTCCGTCCAGGCCAACCTATGCCAAGTGCCAGATCAACTTCCCTGTACTGAGAGGCAGGCTGGGTTCAGGGCCTGGAGCAGATGGATGGAGATTGGTTTGTTGCAGTGCCATCGACTGCTCTTCCTGACTCCGACTTGTCCTGCACGTGCGTGACATTTGCTATGGTGTTCGTGGCGCTGAGTCAGGGCCTTACCTAAATGTGCACCAGGACTGCAGTTGCCCAGGGCTATGAGAGGGATGAGGCCACAAACACATTCAGGACACTTTAGCTTGCCCTGCCAGAGGGAGCCTTCAGGGTCAGGGAAGGTGTTGGTGAGAGATGGGACTGTCCTGTGAAGGGAAGCAGAGATGTGTTAGGCTGGGACCAAGTGACAGAGTCTGGTTTGAACATTTGGGTCAACTCCTTACTCCCGAGGCGGTTGCCCTGTTCCCCCTGCCCTCGTTACACTGCTAGGGACTGGGCACCTGGAATTCGTAGCGTTCCCATTAGTGGTGTAACGAGGGCAGGGCAACTGCCCCAGGAGTAAGGAGTTGACCTGAATGTTCAGACCAGACTTCATCACTTGGTCCAACCTTGACACAGCTCCCCCTCCTTTTCAAAGGCCAGGATCAAGGTGTCTCAAACTGGGCATCCAGGAAGGACGTCACTCAACAAAACTGTGGCTGCAGCTGAGAATTTCTGCTCTTGACTTACCCCCGTGGTTCCCCCACTGCAAAAAATTAAGATAATGACACTTTCCCATCTTGGCAGAGTCACCTGGGCTACTGGCACAAGAAGCATAGGGTTTAAGAATAACTCTGGGGGGGGGCTCAGGCAGCCTAGATACTTCCTGCACCGAAGCTATGGTGGCCTGCTCCTGCTAGTGTGCAAACAAGTCATCAGAGAGGCAACCTTCTCCTCCGATCCCCCTTCCAGCATGAGAACAGGCTTGGTTGGCACAGTTACCTGCTTTTTTCCCCCCCACATGTAATTTTTCTTAATTGGGAGCTTGTTAATTATCCCAATACTTTGCAGAGGAAATAAACAGCAATTAGAGAAATAAGTGGTATTTTTATTCCCTGGCAAGCGCGCAGCAATGCCTCGCTCCCCGACGCCTCCCCCCACAGATCCCACCCGCTCCTGCTCTGCTGGCCGAGTCTCTCCCCCTCCCCTTCTGTTCTCTTCCAAGCAGGGCTGCGTTCCCAAGCCGTGTAGGAAGCGTTACCGTGTGAAAGCAGCAGGCCGTCCCACTGTAATCTGTTTTAAAAGTCATAAATTGCTGAGAAAAGCCAGTTTTTCCGTGCAACAGAAGGTTAGAGTGTTTAAAGAGAGCACTGGAACTGTTTTTATTAATCAGAACTGCTATAAAGAAAGCATTTTAATTAACATAATTATCCCGATTGAGAGAAGCAGCCCGCACCTCACAGATACTTTTCAGACTAAAGATGCAAGCTGTCACAATCAGTCATAATTAAGTAAAACGAGCCATTTTTCCTCTCCCCCCCAATGCATTTTTCTTTTCTTCTCCCAAACTAAAGCTGGAAGTTGAACAAAGCCAGATGCTGTAAATTATGTGAGGAGGCTTGTGACGCTGAGGGCTGCTGGTGGGTGGGCTGCTGTGGGCGTAACATTTGGCAAGGCTATGGCAGTGCTGGGGACACTTCCCATGGATGGGCCCTGGCACTTCCTGGCCTCTTCTCCCTCAAGCACATGTGCCTCTCCATGCTTCTGCCTCCTCTCTCACACCCTCTGACAAAAACACAGAGGTGGGCCCTTTCCAGTCCTTCTGCCTGGCTCCTCTGCTCTCTGCCATACCCTGTTCTCACAGTCTCTCCTCTGGTGCCTCCCACTTTCCTGCTCAATCCAATATGGTTCAGCAGTAACATCACCCCCACTTACAACTGTGGCACAAATGTCCCTGGGTGGCTCAGTTTGCATCAGGGACCCATCAGCAAGGTTACAGCAAACAGCATGCAGAGGCCCAGCTGCCATGGAGCTACCGCTCTCACCAAGGGCACATCCTGCACAGCTGGACCCTTGAAAGTGGACCCTTTAGGTCCCATCTGCTTGAAGGTGAGCCTTCCCCTGGGTGAGCACCTCCAATACATCCCATTACATCCCTACCCTGTGGGATGTCGACAGAACCTCCAGTGTCCCTAAAGCCTGAGGCTTTCCCTTGTCTGTACAGTGTTGCTGCCCCTTCTCATAGCTTTGCTCTTTTATGAGCACAAGTGACCTACAAGGTGCTGCCAGGCTCTTGGCAATCCTCAGTTAGTTGAGCTCTCACAACACTCCCAACTCTGCAGGGGGACTTCCAGTTCCTGCAATACTGTCCTGTTTTCCAGAGCTCTTTACAGCACAACCACCCTGTACCCCTTAACCACTTGAAAGCCATGGCACCATGCCAACAGTCCCCCCACCCTTTGACATCTACTAATGGACACCTCCCAAGTACAATAGACATCTTCCAGGTTCTCCACAATGACTGCCCCACTGATTCCCCAGTGCTGAATGCACAGGCACTGGTGTTCCCTTCTTCCCCAGATACCTGGGCTGGTTAGCACTCGTCTCTCTGCAGTACTCAAGGCTCCAGGCTGCCCTTCGGGGGTTAATCTCCTTGCTCATTTTGTTGTGCTTGTTTGGGGCTGCAGCAAACAACCAGGGAGATTAAGGTGCCCATAAAACACACAAGATTTGTAGGACTTTGTTTCCAATGCGATATCGTAGTCAACAGATAAAAGATTTATTTTCTTGGAAAAAACACCAAAAAAATCCTGGCTCTGGGCCATCAGCCAAAAAGAGGGGGGAGGAAGGAAGGAAAGAAAAAAGCAGCAAGAAGAATGCAAGAGGAGAGACAGCTGTGTTTGTGTCTGGCTTTCTCTGAGCATTGGAGGCCTCAGCCAGTCTCCATAAGGTCACGGAGCCTGCTGGGGATGCTGTGGTCCATCTCCAATGGACTCCCAGTTTCTGATCTGCCTCCGCTACCTGCCTTATGATGTTCGCTGCACCAGGCATTACATGTGCACTAGGCACAGAGGCAACAGAAGGTGCACTGATATTGCTGCTGCTGTTGGGATTAAGCCAACCTTGTGCTGTGCCCTCCTCAGTTTACCATATCCACAAAGAGCCAGAGAGGGAGGAGGGGAAGGAGCATGGCTGAAATGACAACTGTCAGACTTGCTGTACCCAGATGCCCACAGGATGCACTGGAGAGTGGTCAGCACTAAGTCATGTAAACAAGTCTGAGCTCTCACTACCAGATCCTCAGTGAGGATAGCCCTGCCTACCTGCATGGGCCATGATGATTTGCCTCCCACAGATCAGCTTGAAGAGAGCCAAAAGACAGAATTCAACAAGGGGAATAAACCCCCTTCTCTCCTGGGGAAAGACCCATGCAAAGCAGGGGAAAGAAACCTGGAACAAAGTGAATACTGAGCATGATACCCCTCTAATCTCAGACATAGATGATCCTTCCAGGTGAAGGACAGAAGATAACTGGGCTGGAATCAACATGAAAACCAACTTCTCTTCTCACTCAAGGCAAGAATGATCCCTCCAGGTGATGGGTTTTTGTTAGCTGGAGCAGCAGTTTGACTACAAAGCCCAGGTGTATATGACAGAGAGGTTTCCTTGTATGCATCTGTTCTACCAAGAGAAGCCAGAAGTCATTGCCAGGGTTGCACAGGGAAAGAAAATGTCAGACTGAACTGACATGGAGGCTGAACTATCCTCAGGGCAGCCTGATCCCTTTTGCAAATGTCCTCTAGACTTTAAACTGAAGTCCTAAAGGAATAACACTAAAGCCTTAGAGCACTTCTATACATGATCAGGGGGTGGTGGGGGCAGGCAGGGTGCACTTTAATTAGACTGTCTCTGAGAGCTGCTCTAATTAAAGTACCACTGTGTCTCCCTGTGCTTGAAAAGGCAGTGGGGCCCTTGAACTAAAGTCCATTTGACAAGCTTTAGTTCAAGCGCCCCCGCCACCATTTTTAAGCATGGTGATGCTGATACGTAAGACACAGGATGCTTCTGGGGCATGGCAATTGCCATGCTTCAGCAGACTCAATTAATTGAGTCTACTCCGACGCACTGGAATTCCAGCGTGTCCAAGCAGCCTCCATGCTGGTGTATAGGTGCTCTTACAGACTGCCCTCCCCACTCCAGACTGCTGTTCTGAACCTCCTACAACACTCTGACTCTACATGGCCTGGTCATAAATGTATAGATTTGCATTAGCATTTGTGTGACCACCCTACAGGGAAGCATATGGCTTTGCTAACTGGTATATTTGGGTGGATGCTCAGAAAAGCTTTTGTCTTCTGTGCTAGGGGCAGCTGGGGAAGGAGCTCTAGAAGACCAGGCACACAAGGTCTGATCAGCCATGCACACTATCTACTGATGCAGTACTGGTGCTGGGAGCTCCACAGTGGGGCATACTTTGGGCTGGCACCAAGAATGGCCCCAGTGCACCAGTCCTTTCCTGCAGCACATGCCAACTGGATCTGACAGAATCCTCAGTCTTTTGATGCTTTGGTCTGTGAAAGGCTTTAGTGTTGAAACCCAGCCTTTCCCTTTTAATGTTCTGGGATCCATTTCTTTGGATAAAGCCCAGAAGCTATCTACGCTGCAGGAAACAGGCCCTAAGGAATCCATTCCAGATTTTGTATGGAAGGGCCCATACAGAAACCCCAGATGTGTTCATTTCCATTCTAATCCAGCCTTGGTGGATGAGTTTGCATACAAAACCTAGACCACTTTCCAGCCATCTTCTGTCTCTGTACCAGGATTAAATTGAAACTCTAGTCTAGGCCATCATGCGCCCTGCCCCCCCTCAGTTTAGCAGAAGTTCAAAATCCAGATCCTATATCTAGTTTTAGATTAAGATCCCAGAATCTTTTGATGGCTCTTGCCACTGGAGTAACTCATTCCTCCCAACCCCCTGCAAGACTGGGCAGCATCACCCCAATATTACAGATGGCAACCAGAGGCATGGAGATGCACTGATTTCCCTAAAGTAACATGGAGATCAACAACAAAATGAGGACTGAAACCATCTCTCCCATGTCCCAATCTAGTCCTCTAGCTACAAAAGCTGCCCTCTCCCCCATGCATGCTGAGATAGGACACAGGGAATACAAGTTAATTTAAGGTCTGCAAGCATCTGATAAACCCACTTTAGCATTTTAATGGCAAGTCTTTATGAGCATTACGCTACATCATTAATATCACAACTTAATGCCTGATATAATAAACTGTTAAAAATTTGTGCTTACATTAAAAGCTCCTTTGTTGTAAAAGGATAATTCTGATTTGATGGGTCCATCATAAGTTGTATAGGACAATGAAAAATGCCCGTCAAATTAATGTTGACGCAATGGCACAACACAAGTGTCAAAGTCATCGTGTGCAGTGCCTTCTAAAATGTTCTGCCATGTGGACTGCTGCAAAGATGGGGAATAAGGAGACATTCCTTTTGAGTGCTGTCCATCCAACAAAACCGCTTTATGACTTGCATACAGGCAGACAGCCATCTAGGCAGCCTGGCCTGCTGTCAGGGTAGAATAGAGTTGGCTTCCATGGTTACTAACAATATTGCATGTGGACAGAAACCACAGAAACTAGCTAGACATGTCCACTAACTCTCTTTCCATTAGCTTCTCTCCACAAAAGTATGTCAAGGCAAAGACGATAACAAGACTGCCTTTGAACAAGGCTGCTCAGAAATCTTCCAAAGAGATGCTTTCCAGTAGAAACTGCATTTCCCTCAGAGACTGATCTTTCAGAACTGGGTTTCATCTTCATTTCCAACTAGCCTTGTAGAGACCATCATCCCACTTGGGAACAGTTATTACTTCTGCACCTCTGCTAAAGACTAAACATGCAAGGTGGACATCATGGGGGATATCGAGGCTTGTGAAAGTCACGGTGGTGCAGCGCACGGGATCACAGAACATGGGACTCTGTGTGAAGGGGTTGTATGCAGGCCCATACCTGGAGATGATGGGTTTGTTGGTTCTCTGCACCTCAGAGTAGTGTGGAAACTCTATATGCATTGAATGAAGGTGGCTGTGTGGTGCACAAGATTTTATTTTAAATGGATGGCATGATTTACTAGTGAATCTAGTGGAACTAGTGGAGCAAAAATAACCTCCAAAAACCATTCAGGAAGCCAAGTAAAAAAAAGCTTTGAGGTTAGGATCAGATTTGAGTTAGGAATAATGCAGCTGGGTAGGAGTCTTCTGAGGCCTGTTTTACTCATCACACCTTTGCTGAAAACAGACCATAATACTAAGACTAAAGACATGATACTACAGATTTCTACTGGCTATCTTCCCACTCCAGACTGTGAAGTGGGGAGGGGCTAGGTTGTACAGGTCTTCATTCATATTCTTTATGTATACATAATCTGTCTCTCATCCCCTCATATTTTAATCCCAGTTATAAATAGGAATCTTTCCTGGAAAGAAACATTAGCGTTGATAACATTACACAACACACAATTGCTATTCTTCCAGCCACTGCTCCTCCCTCCATGACCCAACCCAGTAGCAGAGGGGCAGGGTTTATGGGCTTTCATGTCTTATTCAGAGAAATATTTTTCCCACACAGACGGTCTGGGCACACTCATCTTATCAAAGCTGAGGTTGTGGCAAGATGAAAAGCAATGCTTATAAACTCCCTAGAAGGGAAATGTTAATAGGCACCAAGTGGAGGGCAAGAGGAGCCCTTACTCCCATTATCTACACTGCCAGAACTGATGGATGCCAGAACCACACCTCGCATCTCAGTCCAGCTGCTTGACAATCCAGTGGCTCCCATACCTGGATTGTACTGTTGGACCCTCTGCTAAAGCCACTCTCCTTGCCACCTCTCCATTCCTTTTGCAAGAGGTTACAGCAAGAACAATGGTGGAGCCTTTAGGTTGCTGAACAGGAAGAGAGTTACTCAAGGTGGCAGACCACCTGGGGATGCTTTACCTGGATCAACAGAAAGAGAGCAAAATCCTTCCGCCACCAGGTCCCATAACTGTCCTTCTCAGAGAACTCAGTCACAACACCCTCAGCCAAATACAGCTTCTAAGCCATTCCCAGCCTGGTCTCTCCACTTGAAAGGACTGTGAACGCAGTTTTCTACACCCATCTGGGTTGTTATCAGGAACATCGCTCTGTAAACACTACTTGTTCTGCTCCATCACAGCCTGCTCCCATGGGACAGTCAGATAGCAATCTAACACCCCTTCCTAGAATACTATATTTATCAGCACAGTAACAGGGAAAACCCAAACACAGCCACACTTTAAAGTGGGAACTCTGAGAATTCACTGACATCTTCAGGATGGAGCAAGCCCTTAATTATCAGGAGAGTATAATCAATAAGAATGAAGTGGACTTATATAGGCTGGTGCTGTTCAAGGTTTTATACAACTAGATGCAATGGGAGGAAATTAAGAATGGCAAAATTCAGACTTGGAACACTAACACTAGCGTGACCCAAGGCACTGTAATATGAGGGAACAATCCTGCATGGGCCCTGGGGAGATGGGAAAATGTTCCTGTATACCTGATTCCACCTCCAGCTTCCACAATGCTTGGGATACAGGGAAGGAAAGGAGCCAACTGGACAATGTAAGAACTAATCTGAACCTCTGCTCCTCACTTCAACCAAACTGAAACATTTCCTTTGGGCCAAAGAAGTGTAGCACATGAGTCTAAAATTACTGGTGCTGCTAAGAGCTGAAAGATCTCCTATTCTACCTGCTGAGCAAAGCTGATTCTCATGTGCTTTTACACACAGTTTTGTACCTCTGAGTGGTGTAGGCGGTTTGGATGAGCAACTTCTGGGTGAAGGGCGGGGGATGCAGAATAGGGGAGATTCTCCCTTTCCCTGTACCCGGATGTTGGATGCATGTCTAGCACTAAACTTTCACAGCAATGAGCAGTTCTATCACCCTTCCTCATTGATTTGTGGGGAGGGACCTGAACCTTTTGCAGTCAGGCAGTGGAAGGAAAGCTGGCTTGCAGGTATCCATTTCAGGTAGCCAGGCTGCCAGCAGCATGAAGCAAGGCCTTCTTCCAAACATCATGCATCATGACCATAATTACATTTCATAATGGCTGGAGTTGGGGAGGGAAGACAGTTTACACTCTGCAGCTTTAGATCATATAAATAAGTCATGTGCCAGGTTTTTAATGTTCATAGATATTTGCATCAGAAGGGACCTTAGCAGATCACTGAGTCCGACCCCCTGCCCTGGGCAGGAAAGAGTGTTGGGGTCAGATGTCCCCAGCCAGGTACCTGTCTAGTGTCTTCTTAAAGATCCCCAGGGTAAGGGAGAGCACTACCTCCTTTGGAAGCCCATACCAGATTCTGGCAACTCTTACTGTAAAGAAATTCTTCCTGATGTCTAACATAATCTAACTGATGCTCTCCATCAGTTTGTGGCCATTGTTCCTAATTACTCCAAGGTGTGCCCTGGTAAATAGGGCATCTCCTATTCCATGCTGTCCTGCCCTGATGAATTTGTAGGTGGCCACAAGATCACCTCTCAGCCTTCTCTTAGGGAGGCTGAAGAGATCTAGGGCCCTCAATCTCTCCTCACAGGGTTTTGCCTGCAGGCCCCTAACCATACAAGTGGCCCTCCTCTGAACTGTCTCAAGGTCATCCACATCCCTCTTGAAGTGCAGCGCCCAAAACTGGACACAGTACTCCAACTGCGGCCTGACCAATGTCACATAAAAAGGCAGTATCACCTCTCTGGACCTGTTTGTCATGCACCTGCTAATTAATGATAAAGTGTGGTTAGCTTTACCAATTGCTTTGTCACATTGATGACTCATGTTCATCTTGGAGTAAACAGTGACTCCGAGATCCCTTTCCACTGCTATGCTGCTAAGGTCCTCCCCCAACCCGTAAATGTACTGGTGATTCCTTCTCCTTGGTGCAGCACCTTGCATTTGTCCTTACTGAACTGCATCCTATTCTGTTCTGCCCATTTTTCCAACCTGTCCAGATCCACCTGGATTCGTTCCCTACCCTCTGGTGTGTTTACTTTACCCCATAATTTGGTATCATCTGCAAATTTAGACAGAGTGCTTTTCACGCCCTCATCCAAATCACTGATGAAGACATTGAACAGCACTGGTTTAAGGACCGAGCCTTGTGGAACTCCACTGCCCACATCTTTCCAGCTCAATACCGACCCATCCTGGAAATATTGGGAACTCTGTCCTCAGCTTGTGTAACCATCTGATATTTATGCTACCAGGAAATTATGACATATAAAATATATAAGTGAAGATTTCCCTCAGAAAATGCAAGCGGTGCCTTTTGTGTTGCCCTGCATTTCAATCCCAGCATGACACACACACATGCATGCATGCACATGGGGGCATGGTACACAGGGACATTTTTTACTATGACAGTCTGAAGTTTCCCCTTGGGGGCAAAACAAGTTTAACTTCTGGTCTAACCTTAAAAAGGAGACTAGCAAGATCTCTCTCCCATCAATTTTTAAAGTGACATTTAACTTACATTTAACATTATAGATAAGCAATGCACAAACCTTAAACTTACAGGTTTGGTTCAGAGAAGCAGTCATCTTAACTGCACTAGACCTTGAGTCGCTCCTTCAGCCCCATATCCACATTTCATCCCCAAGACCTCCAACAGATGACCTCTCTTTTCCCTAACAAGCTTTTTATGTTCCCGCACTGCCACTGCTCCCATTGTTCTTATTCATTGCTTGAGACATGTCCCTCAGCTGCAGTTTTGAGTGGCTGGGGCTGGGACTCATGTTTGTTGTTTATCACTGTCATTAGGAACTATTGTGTTATCATTTGAATGCACAAAGCTAGAGGAAATAAAGGTTGGATTGTACTAACCACCAGAAGCCTTCTTGCCAGCCATGCCACATGTTTACCACCACCTCCATTACCTAAGGTCTCTTATTCACAGACTCCAATTCTTGCCTCATCATGCCTCAGTATGACAGAGGTTGGTAATCTCTCAATAGGCAAAACTGCAAAAATTAGTTTAGAAAAACACCCAGTCACCTTGGACCCTTGTGTATAACTGGGGACTAACAACTGTGCAGAAAATAATTCCAGGATGGGTTCTTCAGAGACATTTCTGGTCTTGTCTGCCTCCTCTGGTCAGGCCAAGAACATGTCCAAAACAGCCTCTCTCATGGGATTGTGGTATTTCAACTTAAGGCCTAAGACTGCAAGGACCCAAGACAGAGAAAAAAAATCAAAAGCAAATGGGGAATCTTGATGGTTTTAACCATCATTAATCATTTGGGTTTGCTTAGAGGTTTAGATGAGGGGAGAAGTGAGGTCTCCTGTGTTCTGAACCAGCTTCTGTCTGCCTAATCACATACTCAGAACGCACAGCAGTGAGAGGTCTCAGATCCAGACACCCAAGAATTTAGGGGAGGTACAGAATGGGAGGTATAAAACAAGCCTGGGAGAAATACCGTGACTGCCTCTGTCCGCTCCTGTACTGCCATGACACATTGAAGCAAAGCAGAAAATCCAAGTACTTCCTGAATCTGTAATTTAGCAGACCCAGGGCTTCACAGTTTGGATCCCCTTAGTTTATTGAGATTTAAATATTAAAATCCCACTGCTGTCACATTTAGGGCTCTTAACATCCTCCATCCCTTACTTACAGAAAAACAAGCAATGGCTTGCTGGAGCCTTTCCCCATATGAATGGCTTTCATTTCATCAGGGAAGTCTATATGGCAATTGGGAACCAAAGAGGGAAGAGTAGTTTGGTTCTCACAACCTGCTGAAACCAAGAATCTAGCCACAACTGAAGCGGGTTCTTACACCTGCCTTTCCATTCACTCCCGAGTGACATCTAAGGATCTGGCACATTCAGAAGTAACACACAGAGGCAGTGCTTTGAGGACCAGAGAACAGTGTTCACCCACTCTCTTTCCCCATTGCAGTGCTCAGCTGTGGAACAATTGTAGTGCAGTCTGCAATTTGGCATCTATGCTTGTAGGGCCATGAATCTTCCTGGGGACCACCCTGAAGGACTCTGCCCACGTCTTCCCAAACATCAGTCTGAGGACATGGTGCAGCAGCTGGCTTAGCCCTGCAGATGCATCATGTATTGTTACATGTAAAGCACAAAGGGCACTGTCTTCTCCAAGAAGTATTTAAATACAGGTTATATAAGAGTGAAGCTCATGATGTGTTAGAGTTACAAGACCCAGGGCTTGGCTGTATACAGAGTAAGTGTTTATAAATACAGAGTATTGTTATTTACACCTGATTAATCCTCGCTCAAACTTGTTACTTTCATACAGATACTTGCAAGATGCACCTGAAATGGGGTGAGTCACTAGGCATGGCCCCAAGATTTTCAGGGGAGGAAGCAGATCTCCTTCCCATCCCCATGAGGGTGGGCTCATGAAGTGGCAGGGGCCATGGTGATCCACCGGAACCTGCACTGCTGCTCCTCCTCCATGCTACAGTTCAGATCTCCTACGCAAGATGTTTCTCCTCAGAGGTCCCCCTTGCTCACTACATGCTTCTTCCTGAGACATACACCCTTTATACTATCCTAACCTTTATAGCTTCCTACACATCCTGCACTGTGCAGCAGTCTCATGGAACCATAAAGTCTGCTGGAAGGCAACTCTACCCAGGATCCGGCTGATCAGCACAGCACAGCACAGCACAGCACAGCACAGCACAGCACAGCACAGCATGAGCCTCTGCACAACACAACTACCAGTGCCACCCAGTTCACAGCAGACCCTCTTAAAGTACAATTCTCTACATCCTCCTTCCCATAATGAGATAATATATAATCAGTTAATATATAATGCACAATTATTAACCTAGAACACCATTTCCAATGCATAATCTACTAACACTGTTGATTAAAATCTAAGCATGTAATATTGTTGTGTGAATAGTTTGCCTCCCCAGGAGAAAAGCAATACTACTGTCTGGCAGTGGCAAGTCCGCTGGTTCTTACACTGTCTTTTGAGGCTGAGATGTCTCAACCAGGGGTGGCTGTTGCTCATCTAAAACCCACTTGATCAAAACAACAGACTCGGTACCCCTCCTCTTCTCTACGATCCATTTCTACACAGTATTGGACTGCCTGTGATGACAACCACATACATCTATGGTATTACCTCTTGAGACACCCCACTTGTCTGCCGCTGTAGTTTCCTGTTATGAATCCATACTGTCATTTTCATGAAGAAGTCCCAAGACCTCTCGTTGTCTGAAGTTTTATTCTTATGCCTCATCTGTCTCTACATTTAAGTCCCTGGTGTCTACCATAATTTTCAAACAGTGAAAGGCATGCTTATCTGCAGTTGAGAGAATAGAATCAAGAACATTTTGGTTTTAATTAAAGGGTGCTAAATCTGGATCAGAATCCAACCCTCCATCATTTTTCAGCTGGAGTTTTATTTAGACATCATTTTCCCCCTCAACACATTGAGTTAGAAGTAATGGGTACTAGCAGCAATAGGACTAAACCTGCACTCTATGGCAAACTACTTAGACGCGTACCTACCAAGAGTGACATACAGGGGTTGGCAACCCCCAGCATGCATGCCAAGCATGGCACGCGAGGCCATTTTCCTCGGCACACGTTGGGGCCAGGGAGGCAGCAGCTGTTTCCAGCCTCCTGACTGCAGCCAGCCCCAGCTCTGGGTACCTGCTGCCAGTCAGAAGCTCGGGCTGCTCCCAGCAGACAGCTGGGACACTGCAAGCCCTGCCAGGGGCAGCCAAGGCTCCATGGCTATCAGCAGCTACCCAGAACCTGGGTCAGCTGCAAATATCTGCTGCCTTTCTGCCCCAGCTGCCTCCCAGCCCCAGACCCAGTCTCAGGCTCCAGGGAGGCAGCACATA
>NW_017728911.1:5340671-5358229 GCF_001723895.1 Crocodylus porosus | reverse complement strand
GCCAGGTTCCAACACTGCTTTGCAGAAGCGGTGAGGGCAGCACAGCAGGGAGCACTGCCCGTATGTGCTGCTTACCCTGAGCCCGGGGCCAGGTTCTGGGTAGCTGCTGACAGCCATAGAGCCTGGGCTGGGGGGCAAGGTCTTTGGGTGAGGGGCAAGGGGCAGTAGGGCTGGGGGGCAAGGGCTTTGGGCGGGAGCCAAGGGTCATCAGCATAGCTGCGGGGCAGGGGCTTTGGGCTGGGGGGCAAGGGGCTTTGGGCGTGGGGCACAGGGCAGCAGGGCTGGGGCACAGGGGCTTTGGGTAGCGTGCAAGGGGCACAAGCAGGGCATCCTGCCATGTACTCCCTGCCCTCGTTTTGTTTTTCTGGCATGCCAGCATCCCGGCACCTTCCAAGGTAGGCATTGTGGGGGTTTTCAGCACTCCTGCCAAAAAATCTTGCCTACCCCTGTACTATAACATATTATTACCAGGAATAGTAAAAATGGATTTGATGTGTATGATCACCTGTTCATCTGTGGAATCTTCTAAAAAGGCTCTACCAGAGAAATAGGAAATGAATGATCCTACAGAGTTTTTTTCCCACCCAGTATAGATTTATGACTATTTTAATCTAGGGTGGAAATGGGAGGAAGACAATTACTCCTATATCGCCAACATAAGCTTGCCTGGCCATGTAAACATAACACCCCTTAACTTCTTCCACAATATCACTGCTCATTTGAGGCCAATATAAACATCTTTGGCCCTTCTCACAAATGAGTTTCACACATCTTATTCAAGAATTGTCAAATCCCCCCCTCCCCTTTGCAGCCTCACACCATTTTTCTTTCACATATTTGGTGCCTTCAGACATCTCTTCTAGTAATGAAAGTTCTCTCTTAAATTGATGGTAGAAGCTGGGAATATGATATCATGGCCACCTTGTACTAATAGCTTTAATTATGTTTGCCATATTTCATTCTTGGCAATAGCTCCAGTAATCATAGTTCACATTCTACCCAGACGTCCTCTTGGCCTCTCCATTGGACTGTTTAAAAAATACACACACACCTGTCACGCTCCTAGTCAAGCTCTGGGCATTCTTCCACTGCAGTTTTGGGAAATGCTCTACAGAATGTGTCTTTAGCCTCCCAGGCCTGTATTCCCTTTATAAATTATAGTTTTGTAGCTGAAAAAGAAAATAATCTCTATTCTTGAGCAGGAAGCCTTTTGGCAATGTCAATAACTCGTTTATGTTCAGTTGCTTTTAATACTGGCCTCCCATAAATAGAAAAAAAACTGTTCCCATCCATGAACTAAGGCCAAAGTCTCCTCCTTTGTGTGAGTATATTGGCTTTCTGGTTTTGGTAGTTTACATGACAAAAAAGCTACTGGCCTCCAATCTGAACATAACCTTCTAAAAAGACTGTGCCAAGACTCTTCTTGGAACCATGTGCAGACAACTTAGTTTTGTACTGTGAGGACTACAGACCTCTTTAATCAATCCCTTCAGTTTCTCAACTTCTTTAAGATTTGTATCTCATGTCCATTAGACATCATTGCACGGGACACACTAAGGTTGCCAGCTGAAGTGGTTAGATTAGGTATAAGTTGCCCTGCACCATTCACCATTCCAAGAAATCTGTTGCTCCCCTTCCTTTCCTGGTGGGACAGGCATGTTGACAACGACCTCAATCTTACTGCAAAGTGCCAGTACACCTTGCTGTGTTAGTTTCTGGCCCATGCAAGCTATTTCTGTGTAGCAGCATTTAAAAAATGGACCCACCTGAAAGAATGGGAAGGGCTGCCCAGCAGGGACACAGAGTTTGTCCCAGCGGGGACACTGTAGGCTCTGAGGGCAAGTGCAGCTGTTTTCGAGGCAGCCCTGTTGGAAGTGGGAGGGGTAACATAACCCCAGCAAAGTTTTGAAAGAGAGCCGTTAGGAAAAGCCTGGGAAGGGCTCTGGGCTGGGATAAAAGGTGCGGGGGGGAAAGAGAGAGAGAGAGGAGCTGAGGGACAGGCTGGAGACCAGAGACAGAGTCTCAACACAGCGGTCCCTCAGACAGCCCCTAGGACTGCCCTGTGGAGCAGCAGAAAAGGCTGCCACAGAAGAGATACAGTTCCTCTCTCCTGCCCCAGCCGATCAGAGAGGGACTGATTGTGTGGAGACTCCAAGCCGGAGAAGGCCCGCCTGCAGCCTGGTGACCAGCTGGGTGAGCACAGCAGAGCTGGGGAACTGCCGGAGTCTGCCCTGTTTTCCCTGATGGGTGAGGGGCTCCAGGGGCAGGCAAAACCCAGGGAGGGGCTGCATTTGCCAGGCTGTGAGGCTGTGCGGGACAGGAGAGCTGTTACAACTTGCAGCTCAGACACTGCTCCCTGCTGAGCCGGGGAAGGGGGTCAAAAGCAGGGGAAGGCTGTCTTTGCAGAGACTGCAGAAGAGGAACCGCTGACTGATGCCCGGAGAGAAGACCCTTGCTGCCGGAGACCCCAGGAGCACGGAGATGGACATCAGCACCAGGGAGCATCCACAGACCACGTGCAGAGAGACGGACAGTCCAGCTCCCTGAGACACCCCGCCAGGGGCAGTGCACATGGGATCCCCAGTACACCATGTGCAAGTGAGAGACTGTAAATAAGTTCTTGAGGGTTTATTAATGGGTATATCAATGTGTTTATTTAATGGTTATATGTTATGTTGAAAATAATTAAATCTTGTAAATATTTTGAGAATTGTCTGCGAGGGTGCTTGATTGTAAGGGGAGTCTCTCTGCTCGGGGGCACTGCAGCAGCTTCCCAGGGGGGCTGGGCAGGGCTACTGGCTACCAGGTACCCTAGGATCCCACTATTCAGGTGAGGGTGCATGTAGTGTCACGCCCAGGGTTACATCTGTTATGCAGAAGTTACAGTTTTGGGTGCTGAACACTAGCTCAGCAGCTATGGTACTTATGAAAGCTGCTCAGGGCCCCAAGTCATACCCTTGGATTGTTTTGCCCCAGATCAAACTCATCATCCAGGTAAGCCTGCTGCCTGGCATATTAACCAATGTTTTTTGTTGTATTTACAGGTGAAACATGTATACTAACCAATATTTTTTGTTGTACTTACAGGTGAAATGCACCGATGCAGAAATCACAGGCTGAGAAACCATGTGTGTTAATGTGAACTCTGCCCTTTTTTAAGAGCACTTGCCAATACCCTGTCAACTCACTGGTTGAGGGAAAACTTTAGGCATTAGTCCTCCCTCCCATCGTTTCTCCCCTTTTACTCAGTGGATTTTTAAAATTTAATTCTTTTTATTGTGCGCATAAGCGATGCTTTCCCTCTTTTTTTTTCTAAAATGCCTAACCAGTAGATCTATTCTGTTGTTTCCTCATCTCAGTCTGTTGATTCCTAGAACAATGATCCTATGCAGATACTCCTTTAGCTTTCCCCTAGGGTGAGGGCAACTTTCTTAAGGATGTCAATTACAGAATAGCGGGGCTCTTTCATCAGTCTGCTGTTGAGAGTTTCCATATGTCTCCTAGAAGAAGTCCTCACACACTTCAAGAATTTTCAGGGGCTCTCCCACCCCAGGTGCACCCTTTGGATGAGCCAATGGCTTGATGCATTTTCAACCTGATAATGGGCACTTTGTTCCCACTGGCAGTGTTATAAATTGTATCTTTTCCAAATACATTTGCTCATATACATAGTTCATATATTTCTTTACTACAGGGGTGTCAAACTTGCATCAGGCCATCAACAGGATCTGAACTGTGGGGCTGCGCCCAAGCTAGATCTGTGGTGGGTCTGGGGGCAGCAGTGAGGGGGACAGAGATGGCAGAGGGTACAACGGCAGTGGTGAGTGGTTCACTAGTGGTGGAAGTCCAGTAGCGGGAGTCTAGCAGGCATAGGGTGAGTGAGGGTTTTATCTCCACAATCTTTTCTCTCTCCTTTCAGTGTCCACAGCCTGGATGGGAGGGCTCTGTGGGTCAGATCTGGCCCATAGGCTATATTTTTGACATCCCTCTTCTACTGGATTCACACTGAACACCCCCCCCCCAAGGTTTTACCCAGTTCACTTCTGCTGTTTTCAGATACAGGATGCAGAATTTTTTAACCTGATCTGGTTGTTTTCCACATTTACACAGAGTTTCAACTCAGTCAGGACATTTCCCTGCTCCATTTTTCTACTCAAGGCATTTTCTTAGTCATACTCATGGGCCCAGTGTTATTCAGGAATCTATCAGAGCACTTCATTGACATTTCTAAACTAAAACTTTCCAAAAATTTTGTTTCACAAAAAGAAAATATTTCAAATTTGCATCCCAAGCTGGAAGGGTAATAAGGGTAGAAACGTTCACATTTACCATAGACAGATTCTGGATTTTGCTCAGCTCTACATTTAGATCAACTCCTGGATAGCAGTTTTGCAGGGCCATATAATTACAAGTGCTCTCAGTGTCATTTGGAAACCCATCTCTGATTTGCAGGTGAAAATAGGCTATTAAACATCTAAAATGACATCATTTGAAGCCACAATTATTTGAACCTAGAGAAAATCAGGTGGCAGGATGCCACATTCCTACATACACTGACGTGCATGTATTCACACACAGCTGCAAAGAGATGTTTCAAACAAATTAATTCCTAGAGTGCACGTCCTTGTGGAAACTTAATTCTGCATCCTAAAAGGCCCCACCGCCTCAGTAACAATGACTGGAGATTGCAGCAAAGTGCTTGAAAATAGCTACAATTAGCTGGCTTTTCCCAGGCTTTGGCAGCTGGAGATGCTCCGACAGCTGTTTCAAAACCCTCCCTCAGTGGGGTAAGCAAGCTGCTGGGTCCTCTGAAGAGATCTAATCAGTGCTATCGAACCATGCTGCACCTGTGCCCCCATGGCATAAGTCCTGCTGCCTCCCATAGCCCTCACCTCCTGGAGAGCCCTTGCACTGTAAAGGAGAACACCTTGGGGGAAACCCCTACTCAATCACCACCCCTGCCAGAGGGCTGGCTGCTGGTCTTCCCAAGGTACTCAGTTACACAAGGGGAGAAATCCAGGAGGGGACGGAAGGGTCTAAAAAGGATGAGGAGGTTGAAACTTGGGAAGGTGTTCAGGAAGACACTGGGAGTTCATGCACTGTCACTCAGGCAGAAAGACTGAGCCCTGCAATGTGGTATGTGAGGAACCAGGTTCTTCTGTCAGCCCAGCGCCTCCAGCAGAGCTCCCTGTGACACGCACTGATGCACATGGAGAATCGGACCCATTGTGCATACAGACCTCAGGATTGTCAGTCGCAGTTCCATACTGTGCATATATTGCAGGTCCTTGAACTCAGAAGTCTTGAGCTTTCCTAACAGAAACATCCATCCTTTAAGCTGAGGAGGGTTTTATTGGCTCTCAGCAGTTTCACTGCTTTTATCATCTGTGAGCCCCCAGCCATGAAGAGTGACACAAGCATGAAAAGCAATGTTTCCTTCAATGGAGACCCCCAGTAATGCACATATTTCATGAGTAACAGATAATACAGAGCATGGGGTAGACTCCAGCATCCAAACATGAGACAGGAAGGTAAATCAAGGTTTTAAAATGTGGAAAGAAGAATGCGTTACAGCCAAGGAGTGGGATTTAAGTCTCTATGCTGCCAGCCATTTGAAAAGTTCCTGTGTTTGCAGTAAATGCCCTGAATTTTCTTGCTGCATTTGTGCTCCAAGCTGCAACCACACATGGAACATAACATTCACCTGCCTCCTGGTGCTCCTAGAAAATATGGTTCCCAAATGGTGTTTTTGCAGTCTGCTTTCCTGTCCAGAGTTCAAGCAGCAGAACTGGCTCCAGGTAGGACTGAGCAAAACAACCTTGTACAAAGGAAGAACCAATCCAAACTTCCACTTGGAATAAAACAGCACTCCAGACCCATCTAGGCCCTTCACCCAATGCAACTCACAGTGCCTACAAGTAATTCTGCCCATTTTCTTTCCATGTGCACTCCAGTGACTTGCGCTATTATTCACACATGACAACATAACTTTTTCCTGCAGACATACTAATCACATGGTTCACACTCACTCCTTTAGGCTACACCATATGCTTTTCTCCTACACAATAGCAGTGAAGGTACCCTTCTGCTAAATTCTGAGCATGAGTGAGTCTGCCATGCTTTAGTACAGGCGGATGGTGCCAACCTGGCAAGAAAGACCAGTCAAATTCAGACTGGGATATTCCCAAAAAATCCCCATTAAACTGTTGCAGAAAAGTGTTTTCAGCTAAACAAGAAACTTCATGGAACTGTTCCTTGACAAATGCAATATCCCAGAGTGCACGGTGGCTCAGAGAGTGCCAGGCTTATCTCATTAGGAAGCAAAACCATGGAGTGTTTTCATAGGTGCAGTCCAGCCACGAATCTCTGGTCCCTAGAGAATCATCAAGGCATGAAGCACCAGCACAACAACATTTCTGAAAAGTCAGGTTGTCCTTTCAGAATCTGGGTTTTGATGGTTTTGTGCCAGTTTTTCTTCCTGTTCATTGACATTTTCTAGAGGATGACAAGTGAGAGCTTTGACTGGCTCTATTCCTAATGCAGTATTTAAAAAAGATAAATGGTAGGCCCCTTCTTGTTTTCTTGTAAGGAACTTACCCTGGCAAGTCTATGCATCAGAAGTGACTGGATTACATTAATATGAGCAACTGTGATGAAATGGCACTGCTGGAAGCTCTCCTCTGCCACAGAGACCTTTGAGTCAGTCTCAACTTACAAACAAGTATTTGCACACTTCTGCATTACTGCTTGCTGCACTCTACTTGAGGGGCACAGCAGATTAATAAGGAAGTTGGAAATACCTCCATCCAGTACGGAAGGTACAGGGAAAGTTACAAGGAGGCATTATTAGCTGGTGTCCCCACAGTCCCCACAGAGACCATCATAAAATATTAATTTGGTGAATCCAGCTTCCCTGTCTTAATTAGTAAGCAGCATGTCCCAGAACTCCACAGAAGTGAAAGGCTCCCCCACCAATTGCTTTTTTCTGGGTGCTATGAAATACAGGCACTCAACTTGTCAGACAGACACCTTTCAGGATGACAGAAAAGATGGAGATAGGAGTCCATGAATTAAGAGTGACTCATGAAGGTTCTTCTCTGCACCCCCCAGTCTTTTACCTTTCTCTCCTTTTCCTACCTGTTGGAAGAGGATTTCTAAACCAGGGCATTTTGGATTAGTGAGACTCTGATAGAAAACAGAGATGAGAAGATTACTAATGGGAGTCTTTAATGTCACATCTTGGGCTCTAATTTATCTGAGCAAAGATTGAACTAGTCCTGTTCTCACTAACCTAACATCGAAAGTGCAGACTTCATCCCACAGGACTTTTCTGAGTGCGATACATTGTCTGTGGGAATCACATCACCCACCAGGGAAATGCAGCCAGAACACGAGATGAAGTGGCTGTTTCCCAGCATGCAGCGACACTCCAGTATTTGGAGTGGGAAGGGAAAATTAATTCAGAAATTTAAGGGCAAATGCCTTGAAGAGAAAATGTGGGCATGGAGTCCAAAATGCACTGTCTAGACTGAAACTGAACCAGAATGGCCAGCTTACACCTGGGCTTTCCAGTCTTTCCTTTGACAGCATTTTCATAACAAAATGTTTAAAGCCAGTCCTTTGTTTCTTCAAGAACTGAGCCCCTAACCCCCACCACGATAAAATCTTTTTTGCCGAAAAGCCAGTTTACTGTGCTGTTTGAAAGCAAATAGCATATGGAGATCTACATATCAGTAAAGCATAATAATAATAATAATAACCATCACCACCACCAGATTTAAGAACTTCAATTTTGTGGGGAAACAGAAAAAACAGATCAACAGTTTTGTATGAAGTAAGTGCATAAGAATCTCATTTTGTTGATAAAGCCCTTCTTGTTAGATAATTTTTAACTGACTCTTATCAGCATCTCTACTCAAGTCAGAGCAGATTTTAGATTACAAACTCTTGAGAAGGCACCATTTTAGCCGGTGGCTACAGAGCACTTAGCACACTGCTGGGTGCTGAAAAACATATCAAATAAAAACTGTTACAAGAAGCATCCTAGGGTCATTTTTCTATCTCAAAAAATAAAGGACATTCCCAGCACAGGGACCCTTAAACCCATGCTGAAGCAGTAACTCAAAGTCAGTAGTAGCAGCTCATCAAATACCTTCAGTACCTTGTTTCCCCTTACTCTGCATCTCATAGCAAATATGCTCTTGCAACCCTTGACACACGTTTTAAGTTCTCCCTAGAAGCCGTGTTAGATCTTGCACCATGCACCAAGCGTAATCTACATTGTTAGTTACTACAGTGGGCAAGCCTATGAGATTACAGTGTGTAAACTCCCAAGTATGAGGATCTGGACTGAGTTGGCCTGCATCTCCAACTGGGGAGCGACTAATTAGAAGCAGTCTTGAAGGTCATTCTGTTAAATGAGTGGTGCTCCATCTTTTGGTACCATAGGCCAGATGAGAGATGCAAGGCCAGTCCATGGGCTGGATCAGACCCCATGTGCTGGGATTGGATTCTAGGGTCCTTGTGCTACCTCTAGCCCTGCATGCCTGATCCAGTGCCCAGGGCCATGGCCTGCAGGATTCCCCACAAACCTGTAAGGAGCCCTATATGTCAGCCAACACAGTGCCAGGGGCTAGATCTGGCCCATGGGCCAGGAGGTGAACACCCCTGCATTAGATCAGTGAGCCCAAAATTGAGATCTGTAGACTACCAGTAGCAGAGAGCTGCTGGTGGTGATCTGAGGAGACCACAAGGAATCTGTTTTTTTCAGTTAGGCCTGAGGATGGATGTGCAACTCATTGGCAACCTGATATGCATGATCTGAATAAATATACCCGGAAAATCATGAAGCAGCACTAATATCTATATGTACAAGTTGGGAGAGAGAGTAGTAAAAGGGACACTTCCAAAACAATTCTGGCAACTAAGTACATAAGATGCACTATGTTAAGGTCTGGGATTGACTGCATACACATGCAAACATGCACAGAGATACACACACATGTACCAGTGGCTAGTAATGTGTTGGGTGTGTAGCAAATGATGACAAAATGGAAGACCAACAAGTTCAACAAATGTACCTAGTACGTGAAACATGGAAGGGAGGGGAAGGGACAAGAGGGACAATGCAGCAGTAAAGCAACGCACTGTAGAAACACAGTCTACAAACCAAACAAAACCTATGATGGCTGATTTATGCCGGACTATGCATGGACAGGCATACTCACAGTGTTGATTGTGACAAGTGGCCTAATATGCACATACCAGTTTTATGAGCCATCTATCTTCTCTTCAGTCAGGAAAGAGCCCAGATATTGTAATCCAGCTAGCGTTCATGCAGGCACCGAGCTTCCCATGCAAAAAGAGGGGCATGAAAATGTTTTAAATGTCCTAAAATCTCTGTGCTTCAGCAATTTCTTCTGAGACTCCTTCTATGAAAAAGCTTGTGCAATGCACTCAGGAGATGGACACAATGTTCACATTACTCCAATCCAACAGTATGATTGATATAAGGAAGCAAGAGGGGATTGGTTAGTTTGTGAACAATTGATGGGCTGAAAGGAATTCCCTGAGGAATTAGTAAGATCAAAAAAAAATGTGAGCCTGTTTAAAGATATGTTAAGGAGAGAGAAGGCCTTAGCAAGCTAAGCAAATCTGGTCTTTGACAGATTATTTAATATCCTGTGACTCTGGCCTATTCATTGGAAATTGACTGGACAGGTGCTATTCTCTTAAAATGCATTAAGGATAAGACTGGTATTTTCCCTGAACATGTTCCAAAGAAGTCTGTGCTAAGGATGGGTCATTCCTCAGAAGTGATCAAAGTTTCTGGGAGCTGAGAGGATAAAGTCAGGGTGCAGTGCCCAGGCAGATGCCCAAGTCACCAACTATGGCAGATACTGTATCTTTGGAAATTCTGGCACACTACACTGATGTGTGTGATACACTCACTGCCTAGGTCCCAATGCCCAGTTGAGTGGGGCTAATCTGAATCTTTAATCAAATGGAGGGTTCTAAATGGCAACCTTAGATCCTCCTGTCACAGGGACACATCATCTACAGACTGTTCCTATGACAGCACAAGGTCCTGAGCAGATCTGACACAAGAAATTTAAATCACTGGGGACACAAGAATGGACCCATCCAAGCCGGTGTGTATTAGCAGAGCAAAATGGTCAGCACTGAACAAGCTGGATATTTAGATCTGACAGGTTTGGATATGGAAGCAAAGCAGAATCCCCAAAGCAATTCTACAAATGGCCAAAAGGGCAAACTCACATTTCTCTATGAGTTGGCATGGCTCCCTCCAGTCAATAGAGGTGCAGCTGAACTATACCATGGGAGGGGCTTGACATATGTATTCAATATCCAGCATGACAATCATGCAAGTAGGTCGAAGATCATCAGGGATACAGAGGCACATCTTCAG
This sequence comes from Crocodylus porosus, assembly GCF_001723895.1. Classification (NCBI taxonomy): domain Eukaryota; kingdom Metazoa; phylum Chordata; order Crocodylia; family Crocodylidae; genus Crocodylus; species Crocodylus porosus. The sequence continues at coordinate 5,347,800 of NW_017728911.1, read as the reverse complement.
ATAAAAGACATCCTACAAATTAAAGGGGCTGAGATATATTCACTCAGCTAAACAGTATCAGGCTACATCATTAGTGGATGCCCACATTTTCAGAAGTCCTAGGGCTGCTTTCACTATACATTTTTTTCTTATTTCACGACACATTCCAACTGTTTACTTCAACCGGATTTTTAAGGCAACAGTTGTCCCGCCTGCATGTTTTTTTCCAGCATGATATCCCTTTATAAAGCAACAGGACACAGAGGCACAAACCTACAGAAAGATGTTTACTGCAAAAGTGGTGATATATTTGGTTCATTGGGAATGACTTTAGAGTCAACATAACTAGATCTTTTTGAACACACCTCCTCTCCTTAGGAGACTTCTGTGGTCCACTGGACTGAGGAGTGAGGAAGCTGGTCTTATTCTAAAAACAGCAGGTAAGAAGGGTTTACCGTTGTAAGTTAATTTGTGTTTCTGAAGGTAGGAGCTATGCTTATGATCTAGGTAGGCATGGCCCCAAAACTACATAGTGCTACTTGCTTGCCTCAGCAGTTCAGAGTCCTGGGTTGTGGGTGCTCTATTTCATGGGTATGTGACTAGCCCACCCTGTCCCACTACTTTGGAGCCCTGACTAAGGCATCTTGTGAATTTCTTGCTGAAACCCACAGCAAGATACCAAAAGCCTCCCAGGCTACTTTCAAGAGGGAACCCTTATTCCGGAGATGTTTAACTCCAGCCTGTGTTGGTTTCAACCTCTTTTGCTCTGGCTGGTTCCATGGAGCATAACTTGGGATTGCAGCAGCACTGTTAAACTTTGGTATGGTTCTGCATCCGGCCATTGTGATGAATCAGCCAGAGATTCAGGCATTTCATGCAGCTGCCTTTCCCTCTGCCAGCATGACAATGTGATTAATTTTCAGCGCCGATTAAGCTCATTTATCATATCCACGTGACTGCCATGTAGCCTGAGGGGTTGAGGGAGATCATATGGGAAGGTAGCAGAGGAAAAAGAAATACAAGAAAGGCAGGAGGCAACCAAGAAGAGGAGGAAGCCAAGCTTAAGGCATTGACCAGGAACATGGTTTGCCACATTAGAGTGCAGTGATCTATGTAAGAGAGAAGGCCCAGTGTGGGCAGGAAGTTTTTCTGTATGCTAGGCACACATGGAGGAAGCTGGGGCAAGCAGTAAGAAGATTTGAGTGAGGAAAGCCCTGAGCTGAAATCACTACTACACTCAGAATCCATTCTTCCACCACCACTGCATGCTGCACTCCCTGTATCTCTCTCGCTTCCCCAGCACTTCCTTTCCCAGCCTCTTAATTCTTCCGCCTCGCACTCTCTCCATTTCCCTTTTCGTTCTTTGCAAACTATCCTACTCTTTAAACACACTGGCTTCTTCTCCCAGACTTCCTGGAGACTGAGCTCAAGAGCTTGCTGGCCTGGCTAAGGATTCTCTTGAACAGCTCCTCAGACCTGAGGACGGCTTCCTATTTATTTACAACTGTTTCCTTGTATTTATTCAGCAACTTGTTGAATAACAGTTTCCTATTTATTTATTCAGCAACTTGCTAACAAGTTTGCAGAAGCTCTGAAGGAGTTGGATTCTGCTACCATGCCAGATATGCTCACCTGGGGAAGTCAATGGAGCTGCACAAGGCGTATTTGGCCTCGTGTGTGTAGGAAGGTTATAGATTTATTGAACCTGAGATTAAAGACCTCAGAAGAGTCAAATGACAGATACTGTGAGCATAATAAAGGCTTTACCCCAGTGTCTCTGAGGAATCTTCATGAGACGTAGGTTCTCAAAGTTAGTTTAAGCTTGATCTTTGGGGTTCAAATCTCAATCCTGACATGGAAAGATCATCCATTCAGACTGTATATTTGTTTGCAAACTGGAGTGTCTCCATACAGCTTTGCTAAAGCCAATCCCAACCTAATGAAGCTGTTAGAACTGCAGTAGATGGCTCTTCAAACAAGCACCAGCTTTCTGATTTGAAGGGAGTCTGCAGTTGTCTGGAGTTTCTGGCTTTTGGCTCAGCCCTTCATTCAAATCAGCCTCTATGTAATTTGGCAATACTGGTTCTGTCTTTGGTTGCGTTCCATTTCTACTCTCTGGGCTGTTCCATGTACCATAGGGATACTTACACCACCTTTGGAAGATCTATACCTATGAGAAGTCTTTGGCTTCCTTCTAACTTTTCGTCTAGTACCAATGGGAAGAGCTACCAACTTGGCTCCTCCCAGCTAATTGCTTGTGATTCATATACAGAGCTAAAACTCTGAGTTCTGATTTGATATGCCACAGATTGTGTGAAACCTGGGATTACCGCACTGGAAGCTATCTTCACAGGTTGCAATTAATCTACACTCAGTGGCACCTAGAATAGGGGGAAGGACAATTTTGTCATTAAGCATTCTACCTCACTGTTGCTGGACTAACAGGTCTAGCACCCAGGTCTGGGCCAATGGCAAGAAGGTTTCCATCAAGTTCACTGGTGGCCACATGGGTAGTGGGAAAGGCGTAGTGAGCTACCTGTAGGGGAGTGAATCTTTAGCCGCAGTATGTACTGCCTCCCCGTCTCAGGACCGCCCACTGGAGGTGGAAGGAGTGACTCACCGCTGGGTGGGTGTTCATACGTGCCTGTCTCATCTGCCACGACTTTGATGATGACTCCGATAGGTTCAGTTGGTCCAGTGCGTACAGTCCAGAAATGAGACTCCTTCACTCCGGGGTCCCCGGTTCATGAGGGCTCCTCCACCCCTACACCCTCACCCGATCAACCAAGGGCGACCATCCAACTGGATTGGTCATTTGTTTGTAATGTTCCAAAAAGGAAAATAAGGTGCAGCCAACAAAAAAACCCACGGCCGAGGGCACCTGGGGTGTGCCGCCGGCTTCGATTCTCAACAGCCGACCCCGGTGCTCCCCGTCTGCCAAAGGGTGGGGAACTCCCCCTTTTTACTCTGCCGGTATCACCCAAAGGGAAAAGAAGAGAAAAAAAACAGACAAACACATATACCGGCGACTCCTGCGTCCCGGTGTCCACTCCATTGCCGTCCCCTACGTCTCCAGCCCGTACAGGGTTCTGGCCGCTCCCCGCGGCCTTTAGCCTTCTTTGTCCTTGTTGGGCCCGATGCCCTGGGTCTCGAGCTCCACTGGGGTGCTCCGCTTACCCCAAAAAGTCCGGCCGTGCCTTCAAGCGGCTCGGATCTGCCGGAGAGCGCTCCTGCCAGCGTCAACTCCTCCTTCCGGATCTGCCACCTCCTGGGCCGGTTCCAGTGCCCCTTTTATCCTGCTCTGGGCCTCTCCAACACTCCCTCCTGCTGTGTCCCTGCAAAGGGTAAGTTCCCACTGTGCTCTTTGAGCCCGGGCGCGTGGGGGATTCTCGGGGGCATCTAGGTGGGGTTGCTCGGGGCCCCCCGCCTTCTCTTCTCCCTTATACTACCGTAAGACTGCTTTGGCCAACTGTACGTCTGCTGAAGATCTGGTTTCTTTAAAACAAAACAAAAACAACCAGCAAGTGCACCTTAGGGAAGGCCTTTGCTCAGCCAGGAGCTAAGCAGTTTGAACAAATGGCAGGAGCTGTTTACATGACAACTTTTACTGGGTGACTTAACAGCAGGACACTGAAGACTCAGGCTTACAAAGCTGAAAGGGATCACAGAGATCATCTAATGCAAACTGGAGGTGATCCTATTGCATTGGTTTTTTTCTGTAGTTGTAAACTATCTTCACATCTCCCACCCTCTTCTTCTCTTAGGTGCTTTACCCCTTCACTGCTCCCATCAGCACTTTGCCAGTGTCTGCACCTTCCAGTTTCTGCTGCCTCATACAACTTCACTCAATTCCCCAGCCCTCCAAACCCTTCAGCAATTCAGAAGCTCTTAAGACACCACATTTAGGTACTACTTGTGCAAGAACAAATTCTCCAGTTACTCAAGTATTTCCAGCTCACTCTTCATTTTGCCATGGTGTCAGGAAAGCAGAATCTTCTGTGGAAGCCTCTTGAATAGGCTAAAGATGGTATGATAGCTACAAACTATTGGCTATGGAGGTTTTGCGGTGTTTACATGGGTCACAAGAGTGATGCTATGCTACATTCATTGGCTTGAGTACTTGCAGCCCCAAGTATTTTGGGGTGCCTATATACATGCTCTGATGCATTATAATTAGAACGTGTCAGAGCAGACTCAATTAATTGAGCCTGCTGGAACATTTTAATTAAAACACTCCCATGTGCAGCAGCAACATGTGTATTCAGCATCCCCATGTTTCAGAATGGCAGTGCAGGGTACTTTAACTAAAACTTGTCTAATTTGATTTAGTTCAAGTGCTCCCACAGCCATTTTGAAATTCAGGATGCTGAATACATGTGACACTGCAGCGTTTTAAATTAGAGTGGCTATCCAGGAACTGCTCTAATTAAAATGCACCCCTCCCCCTCCTCTGCCACCTTGGAGCACCTGTATAGACACCCTTGGTTTCTACGTACATTGCAAACAGACAGGAAACATTCCAAATAGCTTTCCCGGAGATGAGCTGGCTGCCTCATCTACACAGGAACAGAGATGCCAGGTTGAGACCAGTGGACCTTTTAGTCTGTTATCTTACCTCCAGCCATGGTCAATACCCAATGCTCAGAGAAAACATATGCCACAAACCAACCAGATATTCACTACCTAGTGAAAATAAATTCCTTCCTCATCTCTGTGGGGATCACCTTAAACATGAGACTTGCTTACCAGTAGCTGCACCTGCATTAGCTGCCAATGGCTATGAAAATGAAGCCATTAGAAGAGGCCACAGCATACTACTCAAAGGCCTCTTGCAGCAGGGAGTACCACAGATTGACTACGTACCATCAGCAGCATTCCCTTTCTATCACCATCTCCTAGCTGGCTGTTTCTTTCATTAATGGAAATCTTGTTCAGACCACCCCTGGCTATTTACTGTGAGTGCTGGCTCTTGCCTCATCATGTTGCTGACAATGAGCAGTGACCTCAACAATTAGTCTGAGCCAGTCACAGAGGGGATATGCCTGCTGCTCTTAGTTCCTTGCTAAGACAGCAGAAGGGATTGCAAAAAACAGAAGGATGCAAGACAATGTAGCCTTACTCCCTTCATGTTCCTCTTCTTTCTCTGTGTGCAATTTCCACACAATTCCCCATGTATAACTTATACCACTTCTAAATTTGCCCTCCATGTTGTGTCTCTGATACAGGGGTGAAGAGACCCATCCATGCTCTGCCTGGAGGTTTATGTAGGAATGAAGGTTTTCCTGTCCATCCTGAGCATACCGGTTTCTGCTGTACATGAACCTGCGAGTAGCCTGCAAGACAGCCAGCCTCCTAAATGAATTCATTCACAGGGAAGTGAGAAAGTTCATGCTGAAGTACCAAGGCACATAAGGGACAGTAAATTAGATTGAGACAGTCGATATGCTGAGGCTGCCAATGTTGGGAGCAAGCTGTAAATATGGTTTGAGCCTCTTGATTGTTCCACTGTGATGAAATAAATCATTTTCCAGGTCTGTTCACACATTTCAGATGAAATGGGTCTGTGTGGTATGGGCATAAGGGAAGACACTAACCTTGCTGAAATCTTTTGGACCCTACAGCCAGTTCTCAGACAGAGACACTGCATAGTCAGCATCTCACTCAGGCGTGCTCTCAAATTGCATTCATTTTCAAATGTTGATAGAGGTAGGACTAAAATAGGTGTTATTTGGCCATCCAGGACCAGAAGAAATTTCAGGCCAGCGTGTATGTGATTTCTTCCAGAGCTAGGTTTGGATTTCAACTACACAAAATTAAGTTAGGCTCCAGAGTGGCGAGAGACATGCAGGTGAAAGCCCGCTGTGCTCCCACTCCCCCAAAACCCCCCAGACACCCCCAAGCAGCCGCGGAGCCCCCCGCTGACCCCCCAGCACAGCCGGAGGCAAGCAGGACCCGTGGTGGGAGGGGGTTAACCCCTCACTGAGTGGAAGCAGGTGGCTGCGTGGAGCCAGGCCGGGACAAGCCCCGCCCAAGCCCCTACTTCGCCCAGCCCCCCAGGGAGCCACACAACCGGGGCCGTGCGAAGAGGCTGCGCAAACAGGCGCGCTCGTCTGCCAGTGCGTGAGTTAGCGCAGGAGGGACCGAGACCCTGCCTGTGACCTCCCAGGATAGACAATCCCAGCCGCAGCCAGCCTACCGGGGCATGACACGGATGGGCACACGCCGCACCCCAAGGGTCCCCTCGGTCTCTGCGGTCCCCACCCGGCACCTCAGAGATGGCCACCCAGATGGAGCCCATGGTCCTGGGCTCCACGCACACGGAGCCCCTGGCTCTCGGCTGTGGGGGCTGCCTGTCCCCTTTTCAGGCTCTGGCGGCTGGGAACATGCCCACCTGCCCATGTCTGCTCCCTTGTGGGGTCTCTGGCGCGCCAGCTGGAGGAGCTTAAGGCCACAGTCCAGAGACTGCGTGCCATCAGGGACTGTGAGCAGGAGATTGACTCTTACTGCCAGGCCCTTCTCCCCCGGGAGCCACAGGGTAGACCACGGTCTCCCTCCAGGACAAGGGAGGACTCCGGGACCTCCCACTCTGTCCAGTCAGGGGCATGGACCAAGGTGGTCAAGGGCCCGAAGGCCCACCACACCAAGGCCCCTGCCCCACCGGAGCTCAGCAACAGGTTCGCACCTCTTGCTGCTCCAGCAGAGCCTGCTGAGTTGCCAGCTCTCACAGACAACCCAGGCCCAACTGCAGCTACCGTCCCCGCTCTCCCCAAGACAAAACGTAAGGTGTTTGTTGTGGGAGACTCCATCCTGAGGGGGACTGAGGGGGCAATCTGCCACTCCGACCCCTCAGCCTGGAAAGTCTGCTGCTTCCTCGGGGCCCACATCTGGGACATTGCGGAGAAGATCCCTAAGCTCCTCTGGCCCACAGACCACTATCCCATGCTCCTTATTCATGTGGGCACCAATGACACGGCTTGGAGCACTCCCAGCCGGATCACGAAGTGCTACAGGGATTTGGGAGCGGGGCTAAAGGGTCTGGGGGCACAGGTGGTGTTCTCATCAATCCTCCCAGTCTCGGGCTATGGGCTGAGGAGGGAGAGGAGGATTCACGTAGTGAACCAAAGACTGTGGCGCTGGTGTCATCGGGAAG